>NW_021703769.1:30924284-31017298 GCF_005190385.1 Monodon monoceros | reverse complement strand
ACCACAACACACACACCCATACACTCCTAACCACAACACACACACCCCTACACACACACACACCCTACACACACACACACACACACACACACTCCTAAAAAAAACAAAAAAACAAAAAAAACAAAGGTAGACAAACAAGCAAAATGTAACATGAGATGGAAAACACCTGATGTGGTGGACAAGAACCCTGGCCTGAGGATCCAGGCTCAGATCCTGTCCCTTATGTGCTAGGCCAAGTCTTATGAACTCAGACACATCACCCACTGCTGAGCCTCTGCTTCTGCCTCTCTGCAGTGGGGCTGCCTGCCCTACCTGCCCCACAAGTGTATTTGAGGATAAAAATAGAAGAGTAGTGTTCACCTGCCCAGTTCACTTACTCAATTTCAGTTGCCATATTTGAGCCTGAGATCTGGGTGACCTTCCTTGTATTCTGTTATGTGTTTCCTTTCCATTTTTAAACGTGCTTTGAAAAGTGAACACCATAATGCAGGTGTAACTGTCAGGTGGGATGTTGCCTGCAATAATTATAACAGTAATAATAGATACCAGGCTTTTTTGGATTTTAGTATATACTTTGGAAGGAAACCAATAACTTTTTTAAGACATGAAAATTTTACGTTGGTCTAAGTTTAAAATACACCTGTTTTAGTATCCCTCATTATCATATTGGTTTTTGTTAAACTTCACCTTCCTGGGGGAGTTGGAATAACTTGGGCACCATTTATGTTTTCATCCTTGAACTGGTACTGGTCTGATGACTTTGTGGTGGTACCAGGTCAGCAAAGTGCCTGCATAGGTGGGGAGATGGTAGAGTGGTGGCCGGCTGCAGTCAACACCTCAGGTGGAATGTGACCATGAAGCTGCAGTTGACCAGCTCTTAATGAAACTGATAATTCCATCTCAGCAATTAGAATTGTGCCCAGGAACAATTAAGCTTAACTTTGACTGAGAATCAACTCTTCCTGCCAACTCTACCTCAGGTTGTAAGGGAAAGAATGAGTCCCTATGGGTGATGAGACAAATTGTTGTACTCCTTCATCATTTCAGCGGTGGGAAGCCATCCCACACCTGCCACACATGGGGCACCAGACAGATGAGGTTGTGTTGGGTCCTGCTGCAGGGGAGCGACCAGCCGACCTGCCTCCTGCAGCATTCAGTGTACCTGGGTCAAGAGTGTGGGACTCGGTAGAGAGAAACTGTTGAGTCAACCCAGGCATCCCTGCCTTCACAAACAGTGCAGCAAGGTAGTTCAGAACCCAGGCTGTAGAGCTAGACCTCTGGCCCACGTAGCTGCATGATCTTGGACTGCTGGCTTTGTTTCTCTGTAAAGTGGATGGTTATAGAAGCCGCTGTAGAAGGCTGGGATGATGGGCAGGAAGACCTATGTGTAATGTCTGACACAGAAACCTCTCAGGAATATTATTATTAATATTGAATTCTACTGTATATAGCTTCCTTAAATATTGAAGTTTTACTTTTTGCTTTTTAAAAGTAATTTATGTTCCTTACAAGTAAATCAGAAAATACAGAAAAGTGGGGGAAAAAAGGTCACAAATCACATTGCCACCTGAAGCCAATCCTTGTGAGCATTTTGGATCCTGTCCTTCTTACCTGTTTGCATGCATGCATGCATGTGTGTGTGTACATGCACTCTTGTGTGGTAGCTGCTTTTTAGTTAATTTATAGTTGTAATTATACTGTGCAGTATGTTGTTATCTGTCATCTTGTTTTTTTCCCTTACATAGTGTGAGATTTTCCTATCAGTGTGTACATTCTTTGGGTTTTCTTATTCTATTAAGGAATATTTAGCGAAAGCATTTACATGACAATTTCATTTCCATATCTAGAAATGTTAAGATCTAAAACTCATTTCCAAAAAATATGATTTCCCAAATGATAGAGGACGAGCAGCTTTGTAGAGAAATGAGTTGAACACGTGTGGTCAATTTTGCCATTGAAGATTTGAGTATTATTTTTAACACAGATGTAACAGCCTTTAACCTAGATCATTTTCTTTCTCTCCTCAGGACAATTTTCCTAGTATTACTGTTTTCTCAATATGCCAGAAATGTTAAATTTCCTCTCCCAATTTACAAATCCAAGAAAGGATGGACTGCATACAAGTTACAGCTTTTCAAAATGTTCCCTGTGAGTAGTCACCTTTTTTTTTTTTGGCAATATTGCCTTTGGTTCATATGTAAAATGTTTATATGAGAAGAGGGGTTTTAAGCAGGTCATCTTGGGGGGACCATGTCTGTGTGATGATATCAGGGTACTAATGACCACCCAAATCACCATGGACCTAAAATTTAAAAGCAGTGGAAGTTTCCAATGCTGGAGTCCTTTTAGCAGTATGTGAGAGGACATTGATTGTCCTTGGAATTGAGGGAGGTCTGACTCCATGTGGCCTTTTCAGGCCCATTGTCCGTTATTCTTATTTTACTAGCCAGATTCGGGCTAAATCACTTTACTACATAAAATTGCTCTCTCTAAATGTGATTCCATTCAAGGAATAGTTTCTAAGCAGATCCCTTATGTATTTTTTCTGCAAAGTACTGATGATGATGGGCTCTGGGGTATGATACTCCAACTGCAGGAAGGCGTCTTTTGCCAACAACCACCACTTCTGTTGGCCTGACAGAGCTTTTTCCTTTGACCACTTCAGATCATCCTGGCCATCCTTGTGTCCTGGCTGCTCTGCTTCATCTTCACAGTAACAGATGTCTTCCCTCCTGATAGCACGAAGTACGGCTTCTATGCTCGAACTGATGCCAGGCAGGGTGTGCTTCTGGTAGCCCCGTGGTTTAAGGTCCCATACCCATGTAAGTATTCTGGTGGCCAAGAGGGGTCAGGAGCCCACAAGGGCCCAACCTAGAGGAGTTGGAAGTTGGCAGGAGGCTCTCCAACACGAAAGGCCTTCTTTGTCCCAGAGCATGCCCTGGAAGTCTTACCATTCTGGCCCTTAGAGGATTAGACCGCAGAAAAGGGAGGCAGGAGGCTTTGTCCCCAGAGGGCCATAATTAACACACAGAGACTGACCAGCTCCCTTCTCAGGTATACTGGTTGTTTCTTTTGGTTCCACTAAGGCAGAATCCCAGACATAAAGGGGTCTCTTGCCAGATTTGATCTCTGGTGGCCAGGATTTGAGGGCAGCTGCTTAGAAAGGCAAGTACAGAGCTGCACAGTACCCAAGCCACTGAAATGAACAGACTTGAGTGGGAGGGGCCTGAAGGTTAGCAGATGGCTCAAGCATGATGGAGTTTGTATAATCTTTTAATGGGTAGCTATAATTTTTTTTTAATTTGGTCACAGCTGTCAGGTAAATTAATATTCATTCACAAATGGATGGACGATGGATCTTACGTCATAATTTCAGTGTTGGGTAACTCTTGGCCAGGTGGCAGGGATATACAATCCCCATCCAAGGTATCTCTTGGATTCATGTGTAGCGTTTTCTAGACCCCAGCCCCGAAAGTGATTGGTGTGAACCCAGTGATGATTGCATGCTTGTTGTTGTATTGTGCAGAGTCTGTTCCTGGCATTTAAGGTTTTTATTAGAATGGAAACCTGAACTTAGTTGGGTTGTGCCACTTTATGCCCCTGTCCAGCAGTCACATTTTCATATTTTATGACAAGGAGGAAGAGCCAAGGATATTAAGACTGGGTTAGAGATAACTGTTCTAAGGATTTCCCTGGAGGTCCAGTGGCTGGGGCTCTTGTGCTTCCATTGCAGGGGGCACGGGTTCAATTCCTGGTCAGGGAACTAAGATCCCACATGCCACGACATGGCCGAAAAAAAAGAAAAGATAACTGTTCTAAGCATGTTAAATGATAAGGATGCTGGCAGTTGTTCCTTCTGGTCTTGACACATTTACAAACACTGTAAAAAGCTTAGTCTTTCTAAAAAACATTCTCATCAGATTATATGGTATAAGTATGTATTTATGTATACACAGATTCGTCCCCCCATTCCCCCCCAGTACATGGTTCATAAACATACATGTAATCTGAGATAAAGTGAGTTTAAAAGTCGATTGGTGAGGGAGTCAGGGGAGGCATGGGAGGACAGGTAGGAGGAAGCCCCCACGGCACATGCGGGGTGGTCCTCGCTGCCTGTGCATGTGGCTCCCAAGATGAGCACAAATAGAAACACAGAGTGGGGTGTCCAGGAGAAGCAGCTGTGCGTGTGTTGAAAGACCAGAGAGATTTTGCTCAGGTACCATGGGGCCCATGCACAAGGAGGCATAACTGAGTTGGACAGGACCTTAATGTCATGACTGCAGAGAGTGCTGTCTGGCTCCTCTTGACAACAGCCCTTGACTGCCACCAGCTTCTCTATTGCCAGAGCTCCCCTAGATAAAGAGCTACTTCCAGAGCCAGAGGATGTAGTCTTATGTACTCGCTAATGATTTGGCTTAATCCAGAGACAAGTTTTCATATATCTAGAGCAGTGGTTCTTAGTCTTTAATATGCTAAGAATTACCTGGATTAGTTGTTAAAATACAGATTTCTGGTCCAAAATGTCAACAGTGCCAAGTTGAGAAACCTGCTATAAAGTAACAAAATAAATTAAAGCTTCTAGATAAGAGGAAAGATGAAATAACAGACTTAAATAGAAGGCTGGAAGCCAGCAGGTTTAAAATTTAAACTAATAATCTGAAGGAAAAGGGATCAAAAATTAAGATAACAAATTTTAAATGTTGTAAATGGAATAAATATTTTTAAAATAAGGACTTCAGGCAAAGGGGAAAAAAATAAGAAAGCAGTAAAAAAGTAAAAAGACAGAAAATAAAAGGCAATTTCTGAAAAATAATAAATGGCAAAATGAAACAAAAATCCAACCCCCAAAATCAAGATACTAAAATGAAACCACAGTGCTACATCAGCAAAGGTAGCCATATAAAAGGTTATCTAGAAAACACAAAATGTTGCTTGATAAAGAAATCATCTTCATGAGAAGAATCCATTCCAAACCAATCCAGAGACGAGATGTTGACCAAGCCAGTTGCTGGTGGGTCTGCACCTTGAACCCCTGACTACAGGCTGCCTCTGCACCCCCTGGTCAGCTCCCACAGGGTAAAGTGAGCTCCAGGCAGGAAAAGTTCTGTCTATACATATACTCCAGGCATATTCTGCACATCTTACTTTACATGTCATCTTTTTCTTTCCAAACCTGTGGTTGCTCCCATTACCTATGAGACAGAGACCAAGCCCCTCCAGGGGGCTGGTCAAGGCCTTCCAAACCTACCTGCCCCATGCTGCACACCCTCCTCTGCTGAGCACTAGCCTATTCTTGCCCAGCTGCATCCATCCACTGATGCTCAGGCTGCTGCCTACCCAGAACGCCCTCTCCACCTGTCTCCTGCTCTCCAGGCCCTTCTTGGATAGGGACTGTGCTACTTCCTGACTTCGTAACTGGTACTCATTGTGACCTGGTTTGGATTGCCTTCATTTGAAGTCTAATCATTGCACTGGTTCCAAGATCTTTTAGTGTTCTGATCCCTCAGTACACTGTTGGCCCCTGCACAAGAGAACATTTTATACATTTCTTTTTTCACTGTCCTTTCTATTTAGTAGCTCTATTATAACTAATGGTTCAGGGAAAGAAGGTCTAGGTACTTTACAAAGAAGTCTGTTCGTTCTAACAGTGAAGGTTCCTCATGCTATTTTTATTAAATAAGATCAATGGTTTTTGGTATCCAAATAGATATACTTTTAAAGAAAAAAAAACCCTACTAAAAATTAAATCTGGATAGGATACTCAAAATGAAGCTACCTGGGGACTTTGCTTTGCTTTCTTAAAGGAAACTCTTTAATTTTCCATAACATGGTTTACTTAAAAAAAAAAAAAAGTGCTGGAATTATACTAGAGAAGGGTTATCTATACTTTGTGCCATGCTTTACTGTTGGGATTTAAATTTAGCTGGTGATTTTTCATTTGACGCCACCCCCTGGGCAGGAGCACTATTTTGTATCATGCTTGCACAGCAGGGCTAAAAATCCTCTTCATACAAATTCCTATGCCAACAAAGCAGGCTGTGTTGAACTGTAATTTAACAGACACTGAGTGTGGCTTTGAAGCAGGAAGAGAAGCACCCACCTCTTCCAGCCAAACAATTTCTTCTTTTAAATAAAGCAGATCAATCCTGGTTATGGTTGTCTTCATCCAACTCAGAAACTATTCCCAGGCATATAGTTCACTGATGACTTAGGTGTAAAAATAAATAGTTTCCATGAGCTTCAAAAATCTGAGTGGATCTTGTAGAGTCCTCTAACATACTGAAGGACTCAATGTCCTGAAAACTTTTGCCTGCCTCTCTAAGAAAGTTCATGAGGCTTTCATGCTTGTTTTCCTTCCTTAGTTCAATGGGGACTGCCCACCATCTCTGCGGCTGGTGTCATCGGCATGCTCAGTGCGGTCGTTGCCAGTATTATCGAGTCTATCGGGGACTACTACGCCTGTGCAAGGCTGTCCTGTGCCCCACCGCCCCCCATCCATGCAATAAACAGGTGCGTTCCTGAGAAAAAACGAGCTCTTCATCGGGCCCAGCGCCTCATACTTTGCTCTTTGGTTTGGATAACCAAGAGTTTCAACATGAAGTAGCCAAGCACCAGGGCTCTTTATTGGCTGTTTGTTTTGGACAAGTCACTGCCCCCATTTTGCCCTGATTTTCCTCATCCATAGTATGGAGCAGAATTCCCACCTTTCTTCCTCATGGTAACAGTTGTATAAGACATTCTCTGTGAGATCACTCCAGACCTTAAACTCACCAAAACAAGTACCAGATACTGCCATTGTTCTGTGCTTGGTTTGGGTCATGGATGTATTGTCCCCTTTGATTTCTTGTTTTCCCAGCTGTTCTATTCACAGTTACAATTCATATATAGAGAGACAGGAGCAGGAATAAATGAAGTCTGTAGAATCTAGAGGTTTATGAGCTGTGGGGTTTATATTCTCAGCACATCTGGTCTTTAGTTTCTGGATGCTGGGGGCAAATTGGGCCCTATGGAAGCTGCAGAGAAGAGAAAATAGCCCAGATCATTCCGCCTTTCCCAGCCAGCTGCCGCCCTTCCAAAAGGGATTGTGTGTGATGAGATCCAAAGGACTGGTGTCTTAGCACCTCTTGCATTGGTTCTGTTGGGGTTTAGAGTCCTGGTTTTTCTCTTTTTCTCTAATGGAGTTATTGCATATGAGTAAATTACTTATATACTGATTCTTTTAAAAGTTCTAATGTTTACAAAATTACAAAGCATTTCTTTTCTGATAAAACTATATAGTAATAGGAAAGGAATCAAATCAATGGATGACCCATGTTTGTCTTAGATTCCAACAAATGACTTTAATTTCTGGCTAAAATCTTTTAATTTGGAATAATTTTTAATCATTTGTGTCTGATGTGTGGTTCAGAGATGTACTTCTCAAAGTTGAATGAGCATGGAGAATACTGTTAAAATGCAGGTCTTCAGATCTGGGATGGGGCCTGAGAGTCTGCATTGCTAACCCCTCCTGGGGAGTGTGGAGGCTTCAGGTCTGTGGACCCTGCCTTTGGGTCACAACCATTTAGAGTGTATTTCAGAGTATTTCTCCCATGGAATGAATGTTTTTCTTTCCCCCATTCCTTTACGTTTTAGGGGGATTTTCGTGGAGGGTCTCTCCTGTGTTCTCGATGGCATATTTGGTACTGGGAATGGCTCTACTTCATCCAGTCCCAACATTGGAGTTTTGGGAATTACTAAGGTACAAATATTTTTCTAATTAAATGGTTGGGCCTCTAAATGTTGATCCATTTCATTGATTGGTCTGGCCGCTGTGAGTTCCAAAAGGATGGCCTCCAATACCGAGATCATCTTCTTCCCCATCTCTTATTTTTTCATTGATGGGTTTATGGAATGCTGATAGAGGTCTCTTTCGCCTTGACTGACCTGGGTAGGCAGGCACTCTGGTGCTATTCCTTCATACATTCCACAGATTTTTATTAAGCACTGACCCTTTGCCAGGCTACTGTTCTAGGCACTTGGGATACATCAGTGAATAAAAAAGAAAAATATCCCCATCGTCTGTGGAGTTTAGATTCTAGCAGAGGAAGACAAGCAATAAATAGTAAGCATAATAAGTATGACAGAAATATGGGGCAGGGTGGGGGATCAGGAGGGTAAGTGTTAAATCGGGTAGTCAGGCTAAGCCTCGTTGAGAAGATGACTTTGAACGAAGACCTGATGGAGCTGAGGGAGGGAACTGTGCAGGTACCTGGGGAGGGGCATTCATTCCGGCAGGGCAACCGCCAGTGCAAAGCCTATCACAGGAGCAGGCTGGCACTCTGCAGATCAGCAAGGAGGCTAGTGGGGCAGGAAGCAGAGAGGGAAGTGGGAGTGGGCCTGGTAAGAGCAGATAAGGTTCTTGGGGTAGCTGAGGGCCAGGTCCTGCAGCCCTACAGGCTGCCAGGGGCCGAGTGGAAGTGGGGGCCGCAGGGTGTGACTCCATCTGATTTTTTTTTTTTTTTTTTTTAAGAATCACTATGGCTGCTATGATGAAAGTAGAACATGGTGGTCAGGAGAGAGGGTAGAAACAGGAGACCAGTTAGGAGATGGCACTAGTTCTAGATGAGAAATTATATTACTCATTACAAATAAATCAATCTTACAGTAACACAGTTTTCAAACTGCAGCAGCATCATTCTCTTTCAGATGAAATCGGTTGTGGAGTTAAGTGGCAGCACAAGCCACAGCGAGTCACTCAGATTGAAGCAGTGCCTGGGTCTGAAGTCCTCCCCACTTGTCTCTCCTCCCCACCCCACTCGAAGCACAGGCACCACAATCCAGCCTCAGTAAAAAGGAGGCTACTTCTTGGCCTTTCAAATTTACTAGCAAATAAATTTTATATCCCAGTTGCTTTGGGCCAGAGCTTGCTGTTTGCCCAGGGTGTTGAGGAATGCAGCTCGGCCCTGGCCATTGTATGTTGCACAGCTAGACACCGTTAGAACTGGTTCACCATCTAGGGTGGCCTGCATGAGTCAGAAGTCTTCCTCCTGAACTTGAGAACTTGGGGGTGGGCTGGAGCCTTCTAGAACTGTTTGACCTCTTTAAAATTAGAAATCCTCCTCCAGCCCTCTGCAAGATTATATAACCAGATGAAAAGAAACCAGATACTTAGTTTGGTTAATTGTAACTGCAAATCCAAGTGAAAGGGAGCAGGGCATGCACTGTGCAAGCCTGACATGCTGGTTGATTTCCTGTAAGTTGGCCAGGCCATCACAGAGCTCAGCCTCAGGTGTGCTGGTGGCCCCACCTGCTGCCTGTTGCTCCTGGCACATGACATGTGAGGGCTGCCTGATGGGCACTTCCTCCAGGATGCCTGGGTCCTATTGCTGCCCATGGTGAGAGCAGATGCTGAGCATACAGAGCTAAGGGAAGGGTCAAATGGGCACCAGATGGGACATAAGCCACTCACTCTTTAGTCAGTTTGCTGCCATGAGCCTGTAGACATATAACTAATCCAAAATAACAGAGTAGTAAAATTATTATAGATGGAGGGACTCTTGGGGAAACAGTTTAACAAGCCAGCTCCCTTTCTGCACCTTTTTAAAACACATCATCACATAATTTAACCAAGGTCACTGTAGGGAGTAAGTAGTGCTGTCATTAAGGTTCCTTCTAAAACTTGACTGAGATGGTTTGGGGAATAATTATCTTTATTATAATTTTGATAGTGCTAGCTTATTCTGAAAAGGCACCCTGCCCGCATTTTTTAATTGGGCCAATTGATCTTACCTCGGAATCCCTTTGGACCCATTTACCCTAGGCAAAGGCCTTATCCATTTGAGAGCAATATCAGCCCTGGAATTGGTTTCCATTGCCCTGACTCACAAGGGGGTATAATTGAACCATCTACACAGATGCCGTGGGGTGGGGAAGTAGGACTTGCACCAGAAACTTCTCTGTGGCCTGAGCCATGTGGCTGATGGAAGATTCCTGCCCAGGAAAAAGGAAGCACAAGGTTATAGGCAGTATTCTGCCTCTTTTCCAGCTGAAGGACTTGGGACAGTCATTTTCTGATTAGAACTCAGATCTGAAATCTGACAGTTCTAGATCTAGATCTGTGTTATCTCATATGGTAGTCAGTAGCCACATGTGGCTGGTGGCCACAGGAAAGCACAGATACAGAACGTTTCCATCACTGTATGAATTTCTTCCAGACACCACTGTCTGGACCATTGTATCAGACTTCCAGAACAAATAGAAAGAGGGTGATATGTGGCTCTTCCAGAGAATCTACCTCCATTTCCTGGCAACTCCACTGTTTGCTGTCCTTTATCCAGTTATGGCGTTCCATGTACAGACATGGACATTCTAACTATTTGATCAGAGTTGAGGCTGCCTACCCCATTGTGTGTTCTGAAGTTCTGAGGGTTGAATGGGTTGGATTCCATGTGCAGGACTTCTCTGCTGAGTGTGTTCCAGTGTCTGTCCCACAGAGAAGGGCAGCATGACATGGTAGGGAGGTGGCTGCTTTGGATCCAGCCTTGGTTCCATCACATTCTCCTAAAGTGACCACGGGCAAGAAACGTCACCTCTCTGAGTTTCTATACCCTTGTCTATAAAGATAACTCGCAAGGTTTTGGAATTAATAACTTGATGTAAAACACTTAGCATGTGGTTAAATAAGCAAAATAGAGATACTGTTATATGATATTTAGCCCTAAGTTTATTTCTAGGAAGAGTAAACACCATCTTCCCTGGCTGAACTATCTCTTTGATGGTATCCAGAGGGAGGTCATTTCTCCTCTGCAGCATACCACCCTGTTGAACACTTTGGAAAGTCAGAAATGCAGTGTCGATTTTTCAGTGGCCCTAGGCAAAGCCACAGTTCAGGAAGGAGATCAGAAGGGAGCCTGGGAGGTGATTCCAGGGAGTGGAGAAAGGAGATGTGAAGGCTCCATGTAAGCACCAGCAGGGGAGGGATTTTTAGGGCTGTGTCTCTGGTGTTTGGAACAGAAATGTGTAATAGGCACTCACTTAATGTTTGTTGAACAGAAGAATGGCTAACTTGCTGCTTTTTTTGGACAGCATCTAAGGCAGATCAGCCTTCCTTGCATGGTTTTCATAAAAGATTTATTGTTTCAGGCATCCCTAGGGCCAGCTCAGCCCTCCCCCCTGCACACCTAACTGGGCTGACCTTGCTGGGAGGTGGATCCCTCTGTCTGGTTGCTCTTTCTCTTACTCATGCCTCAAGACCATCTCCAGGGAACCCTCCCCAACTTTTCAGAGTTTTCTCTTCCCACTGGACTCCCACGCAACATGACAATTGCAACAGTACAATTATTTTATCGTAAGCTTGTGACTTACTCATCTTTGTATCCACCACCGCCCCCCATCCCAGTTTCCCAAGTGCTGGTCACATAGTAGGTCCTTGAAAATGCTGAAAAACAAGCTATTTGTAAATGAAAGCCTTCCTAATCATGTATTACAGCCAAGTGTAAGTCACTTTTGCTCCGTTTGCCAGTTTGCATGACCTTTTCACCGCTCCCCTGCACATAGTGGTGGTATAATGGGAGGAACTGTAAATTGGAGTAATGGACGCTAGGCTCCAGTGTCAGCTGTGACTGATTCTAGCTGGACAGCTCAGTAAAAGATTCAATTCTTATTCTGAAATTGACCTTTGGGCACATTAAGAAGCTGTTGGAAGGTCCAGCCCAGCATCATCCAGTAGAACAGTGCAATAGTGGAAATGTCCTGTACCTGCACTATCCCCTGTGGGAGCCCCCAGCCACACATTGCCTACTGAGCACTTGAAATGTGACTAGTACAACTGACGGACTGACTTATACATTTCATTTCATTTTAGTTACTTAAAATTTAAGTAGCCATCTTCTATTCACTGTAAGTCATACATAAAGCCCTGTGGACACTATTCCATTTCTGGAACCTCTTTTATCCAGTTTACGTCCTCAGGATGTTTTCCTGGGAGAGGCAGCACAGAGTAGGGGCCAACAGTGTAGGATTCTTGAGCCCAGTGCTCGCTCCATCTCTTGCTACCTGGGTGACAGTGGACTAGATGAACGCTTCTAGAAGGCAGAGATCAAGCTTAACCAATAAAGTTGGGACCACATGGGAAGTGCTTTACATGGTGCTGCAGAAGTCCAGAGTTGGGGAAGCCAAGCCTTGGAATCAAAGAAGGCTTTGCAGAAGAGGTAGCATTGGGGTCGTATTTTGAAGGATGTGTCTGAGAACTGGCCAGAAGGGGGATGAGAACCCGAAGACTTAGGCAGGGGACTGACCTCCCAAGTCACGATGTTAAAGAGGTCACTCCATCATAGTGGAGAGGACATGTGGGCAGAGGAAAGGCCAGAGGCAGCAGTTTCAGGTGGGAGGCTGTCAAATAACCTAATGCTTCCCAGGTACTGTTCAGACTATTTTATATTGCATCTCATTTAATCCTCAAAGCAGAAGCACACCGTTCATTGTTACAGAGATGAGGATCCTGCCACCCAGAGAGGCTAATGCCTGTCTCATAGTTAGAGGTGGAGCAGAGACAGGAGCCAGGCAGCTCCTGCACTCTTTGGTCTCCAGGCTGTGCCACCTCTAATGAGTAATACACCAGGAGGAAAAGTAGTTCCAGAAATGTTTGGGGGTTTTGTCTGATTTGCCAGAACCCAGAAGAGAAGCAGGGGCCAAGTGTAGTTTTTGCATTTGAGACACTAGAAGATCATCCTGGCCAGTGACTGTGGGCATTAGAAACCCAGGACCAGAGCACAGGAGCAGGTGCACACTGAGGTGACATTGCCCAGGGCTCGGAGACGCAAAGGCTGAGCCCCAGGATCCCCGTAGTCAAGGAGAGCAGAACAGTCAGCTTCTGGCAAGAACCGGATGGGATGGGAACAAGGAAAGGTGGTGGTAATCTTTTTACTCTAGTTGTGTTTATAGTAATACTTATGTGTTTAGAGTATTGAGATCAATCCTCATTGTGAAATGAGACTGAACCCTCTTAACTAAAAGTTTTAAAGAGTAATCCAGATTTTGTCTGTGGGTTTTGTCACATTTTCCCGCGGGGCCTGAGTAGTTGTGTGTGCTGCTGGAGGGCCTCAAGGTTAACGCCTGTCTCTGCCCTCTGTGTGTCCCACAGGTTGGCAGTCGTCGGGTGATACAGTACGGCGCAGCACTCATGCTGGCGTTAGGCATGATTGGAAAGTTCAGTGCCCTCTTCGCCTCGCTCCCGGATCCTGTGCTTGGCGCCCTCTTCTGTACTCTCTTTGGTAAAATTCCATTTCCTTGATAGCCGGCTTCCTTCTCAGGCTCCTTTTCTTTCTTCACATTTGCTAAGGAATCCCTTCAGTGAGATTGAAGGTAATGATAAATTTCCTTTTTAAAATACAAAAGGATATACCTTAAAAACATATAAACACAATATATCACTTTCTGAGTTGAGTTGATGTTAAAGGTAGAATAATTGAGCTAGGAAAAATCAAATTAAATTTTATTCCCTCTAGTTGCCATTTCTAATTGATTTAAACTCAGATATCTTCCCTTCTGGGCCATTTAAAATTGACCATTTTTGCGATGGGACTCGATTTGATCTCTGTGCCATTCAGCTATAGTAATCAGGGACTTGATATTTGGGTGCATTTCCCAATGTAATTGAAATTGTTTGAATCAAGTTTTTGAGGGAGAACCAATGTCCTTAGTTTTTTGCCTGGTCTAAAAAAAGCATAGGGTGATGTTTATGCCCCTTATTTAGGCCCAAATAGTGCCTAGGCCGAGGGTCATTTGGATCAGAGACCCAGGTGGTCACATTTTGGTCCCTGTCCTGTCACTACACAGTCTCCCAACCTGTTTCTGATGGGACCGAGAAAGGACATTGTAGGGAGTCTGTCTTCAACAGTGTATCTGTCATCCATGCCATAGGTGAGATAATGGAACTTGTGGTCTAATGTTTTTCTCTCCAGGAATGATCACAGCTGTTGGACTCTCTAACCTGCAGTTCATCGATTTAAATTCTTCCCGGAACCTCTTTGTGCTTGGATTTTCAATCTTCTTTGGGCTTGTCCTTCCAAGTTACCTCAGACAGAACCCTCTCGTCACAGGTAGGGAAAACAGGCCTTGAATCTTGTGGGGAAGTTGAAACCACAGCCAGCACTTCACAAACAGCTCATCACCAGTTGGAGAGTACTTTAGAACTTCAGGAATCATTTTGATGAATGTTCATCTATGTTTTTCATTTAAATCCCACTTGGCTGAAGCTTACCTGGAAGCCCTTTGCACTCCTAACCACCTGTTTTCCATAGCAGGTGAACTATTTTACATTCCCACCAGGTATGTGGGACACAGTGATTTCTATTTCTCCATATTCTCACCAAACATGTTATTTTTCTGTTGAGGATCATTATATTTTTAAATATAGAAAGTGTGTGAACTTCTGTCTTAATTTATCTCATTCATGTGATAACATCTTTAGAAATAAAGTTGCTCCTAATTAAAAGAAGCTAAGCACTAATTAGTAACCCAGAATTCTGAAGCCCTTCGTTTGATTGCTGACCCCACAAATATTTTTGTTGTCTTGTTATTCACTTCGTAAAATTTTCAGCCTTACAACAGCCATCTTTTATATTGATTTTTTTTTAATCTGCAAACAACACCGCCCTCCACCCCCAAAGTCTTCATAGTTCATTACACGTTGAACTTCACTGTATTAGATTTATCATCTGTGAACCATTGTTAGGAATTTTCCTTATGGAGATAACTTTTGATTATTGTTGAAAGCATTCATAGTAGTTTAACATGTTACTGGCAAAAATTTATCTACACATGCATAGCAGAAATTTACACTTTTATGCACTGTATTGACGGACTGGCAATTAGTGTCCACCCCAGTGTTCCTTTCTAAGTCAAGGGCAGGCCTGTTCTGGCTGGCAGTGACCAGTTGCTATGTCATTTTCAGGGATAACAGGAATCGATCAAGTGTTGAATGTTCTTCTCACAACTGCTATGTTTGTAGGAGGCTGTGTGGCTTTTATTTTGGATAACACCATCCCAGGTATGTGGTATATATCAAACATGCTTATTACATATGTGACTTACTTTTTTTTGACAAATAAATATGGGAAGCAGGAAGAGTAAATCAGTTCAAAGCAATCACTGGTTAAAACTGTCTTTTCTAAAGTGGTTAAGATGACACTTTCAGCCACCTTTCATGAATCACTTTTTTGCTAATAAACTTAGGGTTTTTTTTTTCCTTCTTGCTGAATTACATTTAAGAAAAAGCAGGTGAATTCCTTGCATATGGTGAAGTGGCAGCGGGATGCCTTAAGCATGCTCCAGCTGCCTGCCCTTCTGCTCAACCTTGCCTGGAGCTCTGCAGTTTGGCTTTCGTTGACTTGTTCACACACTCCTGAGCCAGCTGCTACCAGTGGGCAGTACGTCTCCTTGTGGAGCCTGTCCTTTAAATGAGTCATTGCAGAGGCAGGCCACTGCCAGGACCAGTGCCTGAGAGATGTATGGAGGCAGCTCTCTCTCCAACACCCATAGACCTTGTTTCACAGCTGGTGCGTTCTATGCCAAGTGCTGGGTGATGGACTAGGATGTGATGTAGGCCCTGCCTTGTGGCCTTCCCAGCTTCCTAGAGGAGGCTGCTTTGTATCGTTGTAAAGTGCTGCCATGGACGCACTGGTAGATTCATCCGCTGTCAAGGAAGGATGATGTTTATTCTGGAGCTTGAAGGTTTTATTGAGATTTTGCCCGTAACCTACCTCCAAAAAGCCTCAATCAAGAAGAGGTTACTAGGGGCGCAAGGGGTGAACACATCTGGCAGAAGGAATCACACACATGAATAGGTGGAAGGTGTTAGATTTGTGGGAGGCCAGTAACATCCTCTTTCTCTCCTAAGTCAGCACTAAGTGAGAGAGAGACAAAGGAGTCAGGCAGATGGAAATTAAAGTCAATTTTATTACTGAAATGCCCATGGGAGGGCATAGCTTATATGTGAGAGGTTCCTAAGCCCTGCACCATAGAGTCAAGCTCAACACCCAGGCTCAGGCAGAGAAGTACATTGTTAGGGCTCCCATGTAGCTAAAAGCAGGTGCCAGTGCTCCTCTCTGCACTGGAAAGATTTTTGAAAAGGAGTCCAGGAGTTGCTGAACCCTGTAGGTCCAGATCTTTCTCCCTGACTCATCTGTCAGGGTACAGAATTGCCAGGAGTGTTATGCCAGTGGCAGTTCATCCTCACAGGAGCACAACAAGTGGGGAATATGTGACAAATGCGCCCCCCACCCACTGAAATGGAGCAAAACAGTATAAAAAGTGATATGTCTGGATGGTGGGTGGGTGTGCAATGACCAAGTGGTGAAGGCATTGTGAGATGTAATAATGACTCTGGGCCCCATTTTGTAAGATCAGATCGGCGTTTTAGAGAGAAGTGGTTGTTTTGAGGGATTAGTGATTCTTAGATTTCTGGATTGGGCATCAGCTACTCCTCAAGTGTTCTTTGTGTCATCCCATTCCTTTCAATCTATGAGACAGCAGCAGTGGAGAATCTCAATTCTTGGTAGAACTATTTAACTAAACATTCCATTGTTCTGTTTTTGTTTTGTTGTGTGTGTGTGTTCCACAGGTACTCCAGAGGAAAGGGGAATCAGGAAATGGAAGAAGGGCGTGGGCAAAGGGAGCAAGTCTCTTGATGGCATGGAATCCTACGACTTGCCATTTGGCATGAACATTATTAAAAAATACAGATGTTTCAGCTACTTACCCATCAGCCCAACCTTTGCAGGTTACACATGGAAAGGCCTCAGGAAGAGCACTAACAGCCGGAGTTCAGATGAAGACTCGCAGGCCACAGTATAGCCGTAGCTTGCCCTGTGGCCCAGCCGCAGTGAGGCATGAACCTGTAGTTCCTTGCTGAGTAACAAGCAGTAACATATATGTTTGTAGATCTGCATTTACATTGTCCACCCCAGAGCTAAGACAGATTACAAGTAGCTTTTGTGTTGTGGGTTGTGATCCTGTCTAATATGGTGTCTCACCTATCTTTTTATTTAAGCCCTTGACCCTTTGCCCTTGAGAACATCCATTGCTGGCCATGGTCACTGAATTTGAAGTTCCTGTCCTCCCGTGGGAGTGGATGCTTGAAGCCCACAGTGATTCCTTGTTTTCAGTCCCCTTCTAATACCCTGTGCTAGCTTTCTTACAGGCCACCTCCAGGGTCCAGGGGCTTTCTGTGCTTGGAAGCACCAGGACCTTCACCTGCAAAGACCTCCTCTGGTCAAGGGACACCAGTATCCTTGCATTGTCAAATGAGATTCTGTGTTCCCTGATACTCCTGTAGGAGGTGGCTGCTGGCCAGTTGAAAACAGTGACATGCTTACCCTATCCCCAAATCTGTGCATGGGTAAAGTCTGTACAGATATAATTAGAATGGAAATTGGGGGATTGGGCGGGAAGGGAAGGTACCTTGAAATCAGCATCTGATTCTCAACTACACTTTCTTGGTGCCACCCTGGCCCAAGCTGGGCCAGCACATCTCATATTGGCCTCTTTTTGTTTACTAGTAGCTGAGACACTCTAGCTGGCATTTCTCACTCCTGGCTGGTGTGACGGGTATAGAGTGCCCATGAGGGCACCAAGCAGGTGTTTATGGGAGTCTTGGTTCTGCTGACATGTGGATGTCAGTTATTGTTGTGTGTATCTATTATTACAAGATTTTATTCCTATTTAATGTTATTGACTATAGATTTTTGAAATCAGTGTTTTTCCATGTGACCCTCTTACCTTACATCCGTATTACTTGTCCCTCACCTCCTATCCCCCATTAAGAAAGGAACCAGCATTTGTAAAGCTGTAGACACCGTCAGGGAAGCTTGTTGTCCTGGCTCTTAAAGGCCAGTAACCATTATTGCAGTTGTGTTTTGTATTGCTTGATACCATGAAAGTGTAAATACATAATGCTTAATCTATTTATCAAAACTGACTACTGGACCAGAGCCCAGAAACCATGGGTTAAGTTATAGTGAATTTGTTTTGTGAAGAAGGGAAGCTGGGGCAGGTGACAAACAGCCGCCATATTGAATGGTGTGGCCTCCTGGTAAATTAATCAGTGCAGTTGTGTTGCCATTCATATCTGGCAGTTAAGGCTTACGGAGACTTTCTGTGAGTTGCCATGTTGAATGTCCACTGGATTTTGATTTTGCAGAGGGGAAGATTAGATCCCCTGGCCAAATGCTGCCTTTCCTGTTTAAGTTATTGCTGAAGGTAGTAAGAAGAGCAGCTGGCAGGCCCCCTCTGTTGAATTCTAATTAATAATATTAAATTGTTTCTGACAAAAATGACTTTTATTGAATTTGGCTTGAAATTTGCAATCAAAGGAAAATCCTGAGTGACCTCGTTTCTTGAGGTAGTGCTTCTTAAGTATTTACCTGGTTGTTTACCAGGCAGTGAGCACATGGCGAACTTCCTGCCCCCGCAACTGGCTCAGCTCACCACACTGGGATGTCTTTGGCAGCATTATTGTGTCACTACAGCCTCCTTGATTCCTGTAAAGTTTGGGGCTTTAAGGCCTATTCTGGCAAGAACACTTCAGAGCCACTGCATTGTTTTGCCAAGACCTTATTGCAGATTAAGTAAAGAACTTAGATTCTAAATTTAAATTTGTATGGTATGTTTTTTTGAAGTGTATTTGGTGCATATTTACTTTAGAAGCACACTGGTTAAATGATTTTCATCCGTTTGACTTGGTAAGCCGTCGAGGCTGACAGCCCTAGTTGTCCCCTTAGTTGCTTAGTTCCTTCTATTTGTATTTTGCTCAGCATCTCCAATTTCTCTCCTCTGAACAATGGGGAAAATTGTAAAACATCCCAGAGATTGCAGTATTCTAGCTCTCTAGATGAGCAGAAGGACCAAATATCCAAATGAAAGCCTCTGAACCATTGGTAATTCAGGAACAAGTTCCTTTCAGCTTAACTTGACCCAGGAATCTTCCCTCCCAGTGGGTAACACTCAGGGCATGTGCTTCAGATGTCTAGGAATCCTCTCCCTTCTGAAAACTCTCCTGGGCTGGGCTTATTGAGAGGTTTCAGATCTGCTGGTCTGGGGGGATAGTTTCCATAAGCCTTCAAATGTGCAAAGAAGCCCTGTGCCCACACCTCCTATTGGAAAAAGAGGGGTTTTGCCCTTCTTGTTCCATTGGGGCCAACTTAGATTCTCTGTCCAAGGTGGGGGAAGGGGACAGGAGATTAGGAAGACTGTCCTCTGGCTAGCAGATGTGCTACAGAATGAGTCTGTAGTTGAAAGAAAAATATATTCATCTGCTCCTTGTGTTGAAGCACACACCTGAAGGGGAGGTTTGGGGGGACACAGTGGCCATGCACGGTCTGTGCCTGTGCACCTCCCACTTGCATTGCTGGGGCCACATACCCACTGTGCTTTGGCCAATAGAATGTTTTAGGATATTTTGGATGTGAATGTCCTTGGGCAGGGCATTCACCCTCCAATTCCCACATGAATACCTACCCACCGTTTTCACATTTACATTGGTGATCCTGATGTGGAAAGTAGAAACTTATAAATAGGACAGTAGATGCTGCAATATCACTGTGGCGGCAAGGGCGAACCCACCACTGGTTTTGATAAAATATCTAAATGGTTCACAATGGGAAGTGGCTCCAGTCTTTGTAGGCGATTTTCGTTCTCATTCTCACTGGGGAATTAAACATAGATTCATTGATACAGAATCTTTCTTAAGATGATTTCAAATGTTAGATTGTAGTAAGTTTCTTGTGATTGATCAAGGCAAGGGAAGTGGCTTAACCATGGGTCCTGATGGTTTCCCGTTTTCATGGTGACAGATTCACACACAGGATTTGCTTCATACTGTAGAATACTGACTTTCATGATGACAACCTGGTTTATGCATGAATATTACAGTATTTCCATATAGTAAAATAACATTTCTACCCAGGATAATAGTCACAGTTTTCCAGGGAGGGAATGATAATTTTCATGACAATGTCATGTGATGATAGAATTTCTCCATTGATGAATCTTTCGTATGTGTGTATACTTTATTTACCCATGCATATATTTTATGACCATGAGCTAAGTTGTTATTTCTTTAATTCATGTCTCTGCTGAAATATTGGTACTAGCAACTTAGACTTGAAGTTGGCAACTATAATCTTCCATAATATCGATGCCACAAGAGTGGTCAGGCCAGATAGGAGACGCACAAGGAGCTGTGGCGGAAAGCCTCATCAGAACCTGTCTGGCGCAAAGAAAGGCAGCATCCTGCACACTCACCCCCACGGCTTGGGGTGGATGCTCAGCTGCAGGCAGCAGGCCTGGCATGACTGTTGCTGCCCCCTGGTGTGCTCACCCAGCTGTGCCCCCGGACACGGTGGCAGCCTGAGCTCTCACAGGGCCCAGGGAGCCACTGTTGGCTTTAGGGAAACACCTGGGGCCTCACATGCCATGCGTGTTGTGCTCTGTCCCCTTATGATTTTGACACAGAGAATAGGCTCTCCCCCACCCTCCACCCCTCCCGCAGTCACAACTGGAGTAGTGCAAGAAGATTGCCCGTTTTTGCCCGCGTTCAGCATCTGCCTATGGACCTGTGAAGCACGTTAGCGTAGAGGATCCCTTTTCAGCAGCCTCCGCACATTCCTGTCCTTTTAGTCTGTTCTTGACTGTGCCTCGTCTTCACTCTACACTAGTAACATCCAGCCTCCTTAGAATTGCTCTGTGTGTTTCCCAACACTTAGGACGCCCTTCCCAGTGGTGCCGTCTTACTGACAGTCAAGTTAATACCCTTTTTGTTCGTTCGTAACAACCTTTGTTTGACATGTTAATAAATTTCTGACTGTTCTTAAAACAGTGGGGATGCCTATATTTTCCTTAAGTTTTTGTGACTGACTTTGGCTATATACCTTTCTGGGATTTTGTTTGTTTTTTATTTTGCATACTGAGGGTATTTGGGGTGGGGTTGTTTTTTGAGATGTCTAATTCTTTTATGGAGTTTTTAAAAAGAATTTTCATATTGTTTTTCTAACATGGCTTCATTAAACGTTTAAGTATTTTAAAAATATGTAATATTTGGACCAGATGTTGTGAATAATAGTAGAGATAAAGCTATTTTATTCTGTATTTTTAAAACTGTTCCGTACAAATAAAAGCTCTCCTGGACACAGTTCTGCTGTTCACATACCTTCTTTGGCTGGTCTTTAAAGAAACCTGTCATTATTTAAAAGTCATCACTTAGGGGAGGAAACTCGACTAGTAAAAAGTTTAGTTCAACAAGTTCGCCTTTGTTAGATACATTGAAGACTCAAAGGAGGAAAGCAGTTGTTGAAGTATCATTGGCCCCCACAGCTAGAGAACCACGGTGGGATCCTTGGGAGGATGCCCAAGGGGGAAGGGAGACCTTGGTTAGAGGATGCACTTATGCTGGACTTTGGCGTGAAATTATGAGTCTCTTAGTAAGTTAGTGACATCTGGAGGCTGGAGACCTTTTAGGGACCAGAAAGGCTGTCGTATCCACACAGTGGAATCAAAGGCTCCAGAGCAGTCTTGGCCCCTTCGGGCCGACTATTTAGGCTGGGACAGGAAATGCTGAAGTGTGGGTGCCAGAAAAAGCTCAGAGCCAAGCCTGAGGGCAGTGAGTGACAGCTCATTCAATCAGAGGCATGGCTCCTGGTGGGGTATGAAGACAAGTCCAGAAGTGTTTAATTGGTGTGTTTCTTAATTTAGAACAAACTTAGAACTCCTCCATCCCCATCTCTGTCCCTGGTTTGTCTCTGGCAGTTTCAGCCATAGTGACCACCACAGCCACTCCCATAGGGTGTTCAACCTGCTGCTTCCTGTTCCCAGTATCCTGACCTATGAGCCACTGCTAGGCATCCAGTTACAAGGTGATAATGTCTTACCTTACACTATATACATGCGGAAAATATATGTGAGGTATTTTAAAAAAAGAATACCCATGTTCTCACCCCCAGTTGGGACAACAGCACATTTCAGTACTAAAGGCCCTGCCACCCCCAACCCCATGGGCCTCTCTCCTGGTACATCCCCATTTGGGTTTATCCTTTTCTTGCTTTTCTTCACAATTTTGCCATATATATGCATCCCTAAAAATTTACTGTTTAGTTTTGCGTGTTTTGGGACATTATGTAAAAGGTGTATGTATTGTCACATTTTACTCGTGAGATTCTTTCATGTTGGTACATAACTGATGTAGTCCATTCATCTTCACTGCTGGATAGTAAAACTTAAGAGTGACAAAGACAAAAATAATTCTGAAAGCTTCCAGAGAGAATGAGCAAAAACGAAGCCGTTTAAAGCTGGGAACCCATGGACACCAGATTTTCCAACAGCAGCCCTGTTTGTGGAGTTACATTTTTTAAGGACTGAAGAAAAAGAACTTTGAACTTAGAATTTTATGTCTAGCCACTCAAAGGCCCCCATGTAAGTACCTTGGATGAAGTACTTAAATATGAGGAAAAACAAACCTAGGAAGTACTGTACGAGATAACTGAGGGAAAGGTGAGCAGTAAAGATCTGGGTAAACTTGCGTCTTGGTCCTTTATGGCTGCTCTCAGGGAACCATAGACTGGGTGGCTTAGAAACAAAAAATTTCTCACAGTTTTGGAGGCTAGAAATATTGGCATGGCAGATTCGGTATCTGGTGAGGACCTGATTTGGAGATAGCCATCTTCCCTCTGTGTCTTTACGTGGTGGAATGGGCAAAAGATTAAGCTCTTTGAGGCTCTTTTATGAGGGCACTACTCCCATTAGAGAGGGCTTCAACCTCATGACCTAATCACCTCCCAAAGGCCCCACCTCCTAATACCAACACACTGGGGATTAGGTTTCAACAGATGAATTTGGGTGGACACAAACAGTCTATAACACCTGGTCATTAAAATGTAGTGAAGGCCAAAGGAAAGAAAAAATACCCATAATGTGCTCAAATTATAATTCCAGGCCATATCAGCTTGGTGATGGGAGAAGAGAGGAGGCTTACAGAGATGAGAGAAACAAGCCCAAATGTACCAACTATAACAAGCCTAACTGTAAATGGACTAAACTTGACAATTAAAAGATAGTTTGTTAGGCCAGATAACAGAACAAAATCCTGATAATATGCTGTTTACAACACTGGGCTCAAAAGTGTGGCTGTGATTGTTGAAGGCTGAAGCAACTTATGTTCAGAAGTTGATAGTGGCTTAGAAACTATAAAAGTTTTATAGTTTTATGTGTGTTGAATCCAATACTAAAATATCTGGCTTGTAGTTTGCATGTCTTTAATTCTAGAAATTTATTTTTTGGTATATTTTACAAAAGTTTTAACCTATAATGGATTGGGAAAAACAAAAACCAATTGCTCCTTCACCACAGATATGTTTAGAAGCACTGTTTACACGAGACTGGTTTACATAAGGATGTGCAAAATTGCAAGTAAAAGAATGGGGGAAAATCACATGGGGCAAATACTAACCATCTGTTATATTATTTTCAGACAAATCCTAAGACAAAAAAAAAAATTGTTAAGGATAGGGGGGTTCTGGGAGTTCCCTGGTGGTTAGGACTCAGTGCTTTCACTGCCGTGTGCCTGGGTTCAAGCCCTGGTCGGGGAAGTAAGATCCTGCAAGCTGCACAGCATAACCAAAAGGGGGAAAAAAAAAAGGATAGGAAGGTTCATTTACAAAGAGGAGTCAATATTAAGCACATGCGCCTAATCAGATAGCCTCAAAACTTATGCAGTGTAAATGGACAGAACTACAGGAAGAAATTGGTAAGTCCACGTGCCAGTGGGAGGTTCCAATACTTCCCTTTGATAAGTCAGGCAGACAAAAGCTAAGCAAGGTTAAGTGACCAAAGGGCATGTTTAGAATTCTACATCCAACAATTAGAGAGTACACATTTCTCACAAGCACTCAAGGATGTTTCTAAAAGCTGTTCGTGTTCTAGGCACTAAAGCAAGCCTCAAAATTTTTTCAAAAATAGAAATCATATGGAACATGTTCCATAACTATACACAATGTTAGAAGTTAATAAATTTTAAAATCTCTGTGTATTTGGATGTATAAAATATTGCTAAATAACTTGTTAGTTAGAGAAGAAACCAATAATGGACATGTTCTTTAATGAAGTTTATTGCTTGTCCCCTGTTGGTTCTGTTTGTGCATTCTTCTGGAATTCTGATTTTATGTTCACACTGCATCTCCCACGTCTCTTTAAGTTTCATGTAGTTTCACTCGTACTATCTTTTTCCATTTCCTCTAAGTTCTGGGAGAATTTCCTGTGCAATGATCTAAGTCACTGACTTGATTTTCTGGAATACCCAACCTCTTGCTCATGTTTCTAGCGCAATTTTTGAGCAATTTGTTTTAGTAACTTTCAAACATCACAAAAGTAGAGAGAATAGCATAGTAGCCCCCCATGTGCCCATCATCCAGCTTAATGGGTATCAACTGCTGGCCACTCTTGTTTCATCTCCATCCCTTAACTTTCCCTTCCCCATTGTTTTGATCAAATCGTAGACATTTCACTTCATTTATAAACATTTCAGTAGTTACCCCTAAAAGATAGTTTTTTTAAAAATTTCCTTCCTATTTATTTATTGGTTTATTTTGGCTGCATCGGATCTTAGTTGCAGCACGCAGGTTCTTTGTTGTGGTGTGCAGGCTCTTCATTTCGGTGCTCAGGCTTCTCTCTAGTTGTGGCGCGTGGGCTCCAGAGCGCATGGGCTCTGTAGTTGCAGCACGCGGGCCCTCTCATTGTGGCACGCAGGCTTAGTTGCCCCACGGTATGTGGGATCTTAATTCCCCAGCCAGGGATCGAACCTGCGTCCTCTGCATTAGAAGGTAGATTCTTAACCCCTGGACCACCAGGGAAGTCCCTAAAAGATAGTTTTTAAAAAACCAAACAATTATCTTAAAAAATTAGCAGTGTTTATTTAATATGATAAATTTTTAGTCAGTGTTCAAATTTCCAGTTGTCTCATAAATGCTAGAGACAAGATCCACATAATGTCCACACGTTGCCATTGATATTGATTGATACATCTCTCTTGCTCTCTCACTCTTTCTTTCTTCCTTCCTTCCGTGAAGTTTATTTTGTTGAGCAATTTATTTGTCCTGTAGTTTCCTACAGGAGGTGCTGAGTGCATTCCCCCCAAACATATTCCTTTGCCTGGGGTTGGGGAAGCACTACTTTATAAGTGATTGTGTGTCCTTCCATCAGGCAGCATGTGGTCTCTCCTTTTGTGATGTTTACAGCCATGAAATCTCAATTCCCAGATCCAGTAGTTTATTAGGGGGCATTCCCTTTTTAAATTTGGGCTTTGTAATTGTAATTCAAATTAAAACACAACCTTCCATGATGCAATCTTTTCATAGATGCAATAACCTCTCAAGTCCATTGAAAATGTATCTTAGGAACTTTGCTTAAAAGTTTTCTCCCATGTCATATGTTTGTTTCATTGGGAAATGTTTCTTTCAGAATAGACCCTTTTTTTGACTATTGAATCTTTTCATGTGCTTGGTGATTTTCTTTTTTCCCGACTGTTTATACTAAAGAAGATTTCTGTTTGTTCGGCAATAGGACTTATGGTGGATTTGATTAGTTACTTTTTCCCCCAAAGCCCATGACTTGAAATTAAAATCCTTTAGGCCTTTTGAGTTGGCCTCTCCTTGGACTTTTCTTCAATTTGGTTCCATCTGTGTCCATTTACCAGACTCTTGTTTATTCAGCAATAAAGATATCTCATATTTCAATTTTATTACAAATACCTTTATATTTATGTGAATGTTGCTTAAAAGAAATGAAAATATACTCCAAAACTTTTGATCATTATCTTTGGGAAGTGGAGTTACAGGTTACATTTATTCCTTTTTTTCTATCTTTTTATTTTTCTGTATTTTCTAACTATTTTAAATACAAATTACTTATATAAATGCTTTCTTCAAAGGGATGAAAGTTGTATTACAATTTTTAATTGAAGTATAGTTGATGTACAATATTGTATGTTAAAGGTGTACAGTATAGTGATTCACAATTTTTAAAGGTTATACGCCATTTACAGTTATTATAAGTATTGCCTATATTCTCTGTATTATACAATTTATCCCTGTAGCTTAGTTTATACCTAATAGTTTGTACCTCTTAACCCCCTTACCCTATTTTGCCCTTCCCCCCTTCCCTCTCCCCACTGGTTAACCACTAGTTTGTTCTCTGTGAGTCTGCTTTTTTGTTATATTCACTAGTTTGTTGTATTTTTAGATTCCACATATCATATAGTATTTGTCTATCTCTACCTGACTTATTTCACTTAGCATAAGACCATCCAAGTCCATCCATTCCCTTTTATGGCTGAGTAGTGAAAATTGTATTATAATTGTATTCAGCAATATTGGAGTTTAAGAAATGGGAAAGTCCCTGTACTCCTCTAATACTAATATAAAACATTGCACTTCCTCAAATTGTACTTAACATTAAAATAACAGTTGTAGCCAAATATATCTCAGTAAAAATATGAAAGTGCTGAAGCTAATACACCTTTTGTCCTGTATAGGAAGGTTTTGCCTAATAAATGACATGGCTTGTTGGATGAAATCTTCCAGAACATTCCATCCTTGGGAGGAAAAATAACCACGGTGAGGAATGACTCTCAGATGGTGAGATTTAGGCATCTGCCACTGAGTAGTGCCCAGAAGTCTATAGTGACCACCCTCTCGTCACTCCCTTCCCCCCAACACACACACCAAGGCAGCCCTTGCCTGAATTGGGCCAGTGCTATCTCCAGACACATGCCTGGCCTAAGGGGCAAGAAAACTTCTCTTCCCTTGCTGTCCCAACCTTCCAACCTATGAAGACGCTGACCCTCAAACTTCCAATTTGTATCACCTATGAAGCAGCTGTCTTTGGAGATTCACAGGTAGCAGAGAGCCTCTTATAAATGTACCTGTATGTGTGTGCATGTGTAATATATATATATGAACACATACATATCATTTATTTGTTATGTTTTACCTCTTAGGCAGCAGGTGATCCATTGTGGCCTTGGGAAAATTGTTGGAATGAGTTTGAAGCAGGATGAATGACCCTCAGAGAGGTCCTCCTAGGAATGAGCTTCTTGCCCAATAGAAAACTGTGAGAAAAATAAAAATATTTCACCTCAAGTAGCATCCTAACCATTTTTATTGTGGTTCAGGATAAGATGATGAGCTTTGCAGGTAGACAGATCCACACTCAAATTTTGGAAAGCCCTCTTCCCAGTGTAGCAGGGACCACTAAGTTTCCCCCAGGATCTATTCTCCCATTTTTCCATGGTCATGGAATTTCAGAAGGGCACAAGACTATACTTCTTAGCCTTGCTTGTAAGGCTGAGTGTGATCATGTGACCAGACTCTGGCCAGTGAGCTGTAAACAAGGCTGAAATGTGCAACCTCAGGGTTATGTTCTTAAAGGGTAGATGTTTGCCCTCATCTCCTCTCCTTCCCATTACTAAAAAGCAGAAGTGATGGCCAACTGACTTGGTCCATTTACACAAGGACAACACCTGAGAGGGCAGGAGAATATGAAAGAAGGAGCCTAAACTGATAAGAGAGAGCAGCCCGAACATTGACATGAGTGAGAAATACACTTGTTTAAACCATTATTATTTGGGCCTCTGTTGTAGCAGCCAAAAACTACATCCTAACTATTAGAGATTTTGTAGATCAAAAACAATCTAAAATTATAGGACACCTATCATATCATTCCATTTGCATGAAATGTCCAGAATAGACAAATCTAAAGAGACAGAAAGTAGATTACGGGCTGGGGGAATTGGGGAATGACTGCTAATGGGTACAGGGGTTTTTTTGAGAGTGACGGAAATGTTTTAAAATTTACTGTGATCATAGTTGTACAACTCTACGAACATGCTAAAAAAATGTTGGATTACATACCTTAAATGGGTGAATTGTATGTCAATTATATCTCAAGACTGTTATATTTAAAAAATAGTGATAATGGATGTGGTGTTTCAGTTCGGGAAGATGAAAAGGTTCTGGAGGTGGATGGAACAATATGAATGTACTTAATGCCACTGAAGTGTACACTTAAAAATGGTTACAACGGTAAAGATTACGTTTATTTTACCACAATAAAAAAAAGAGAGCAGGAAAAAACAATTTAGAATTAGACTAGCAATTCACAAGCTTCAACCTAACAACTGACCAGCTATATAGGCTTTAGCATGTTCCTTAAACTCTGGTCCTCTGTTTTCTTCTCTTTAAAATGGAAGTAATACTCATCCAGAGTATTAGAAAGGACTGTAGGAGTTAAGATATAGAGCCTCAACAAGCTAGGTTTCATTCCTCCTCAATTTCTCTCCTGGCCTTGCAGGCACACACAGATATTTTTATAGAGCTATAATCATATTGTAGGTGCTTTAACTGGAAGGATTGGCCAGGCCAGAACTGAGACTTGGGTGTGTCAATCAGTAGAGTTGTGGGCTCCATCCTTAGTTCCTCTGTTCTCTAGAACAGCCAAATTCTTAAGTGGCCCAGAATTTTCCAAGAACTTCACAGATATCCAGACACATTCCCTGCATTTGACTACCTCCGGGGACTTTTGTGGGAGGTAACCTCAACTCCCTCTACCTATGGGACTCAGATGTCTGCTTGCATGTGAAGTGGATAGGATGGGGCAGCTTGTGGGGCACTGGGCTATGTTCCAAGCCAGATGTTCAGGGAGGAACAAAGAAGGAGAGAAAAAGAAAACCATTATTACTTCAGGGTTTTTTTTTCTTTATTGATGTTTTAAAGCTATCAAAGTAATACATGCTTATTGTGACAAGTGGAACAGTGCAATCAATACAAAGAAGTGAAAAGTGAAAACTATCCCCCCCCACACTGTGCAGTAACCATTGTTACCCCCTGTGTATCCTTTCACAGTATTCTCCTTGTTAAACAAACTCATAGAATCATAAATACATGTATACTGTACAAGGGTTGTACTTGCCTATTTGGTTTTTTTTTTTAATTTTATATTGGAGTATAGTTGATTTACAATGTTGTGTTAGTTTCAATACCTATTTGTTTTTATTGAAATAGGATAGTGGCATACTATACTCTACAACTGGCTTTTGTTTTTTTTTTACAGTACGCGGGCCTCTCACTGTTGTGGCTTCTCCCGTTGCGGAGCACGGGCTCCGGACGCGCAGGCTCAGCGGCCATGGCTCACGGGCCCAGCCGCTCCGCGGCATGTGGGATCTTCCCAGACCGGGGCACGAACTCGTGTCCCCTGCATCGGCAGGCGGACTCTCAACCACTGTGCCACCAGGGAAGCCCTTACAACTGGCTTTTTTCACTTTAAAATATAGTATCAGAATTCCTACAGATGGGACCATACAGATCTATCTTTTATTTTTTCCTGATATTTTATGCATTGAGATACAATTTAACATAAACAAGATCTTCTACACACCAATTTCTTTTTAGTGCAGACTTCTTTCCATCTTTTCTGTTTGCTGCTTCTCTTCCATTCTCCTCTTCCTCTGCCTGTCCTTCGGCACTGCTCTACTCACGCATGTTAGCGACCATTCATACATTTCTCTGTATTCATATACCCATGTAAATATCTATCTCTATCTACCTATTCACGCACACATGCATCAACCCCACATACTCATTCATGTTTTGTCATTCTTTTCTCTACAAAAAAAATGGATCATCTTATACAAAATTTTCTGCGTCTTGCATTGTTCTCTCAACAATATCTTGCGGAAATCCCTAAGTCAGCTGACATCACTCCAATTCATTTTTTCCTAATGGTTTCATAATATTCGTAGCTGGGGATTCACTGTAGTTTATTCAAAGTTGAGGGATATTGGGATTTTCAAGTTTTAGCAATCACACATAGCTACAATAATCATTTTAGTACCTAGGTTTTAACAAATGATAAAGTATATTCCCAGGAGTGAGATTGCTGGGCTAAAGAGTGTGTTTTAAATTTTAAGGGATGTAACAAGATTGCTTTCCAAAAACTACAATAATTCTATTTCCAATAGCATAGTATGTGCATACCTTACCCTATTCCTCATCCATGCATCTCTGCCAGCAATTATATTATTTTTCTTTTAATTTTTCTCAGTCTAATAAATATAACGATATCTCATTGTACTTTAACTTGCATTTCCTTGACCAGTAATGTGTTTGAGAAGCTTTTTTATATTTCTCAGCCATATCAATATGCTCTTCTATGAACTATCTGTTCATATTATCTGCTCATTTTTCTTTTAGGTTGTTTATCTTTTATATTGTGAAAGTTCTTTGTATATTATGGATAGTTAACTCTTTATCTGTATTGCAATTATTTTTTCAAATTTATTTGTCTTACTGTTTCTTGGCAAGAAATATTAGAAATAAAGTCAATAGACAAATAAATTTGGGAAAAAGAATTTTGATATTTATATAGTTAACTATATCTATCTGCGTCTCCAGAGCAAAGTGTGTTTCCTGTTTTGGTTATGATAATCTCCCCACCCCTAGGTTGCATGTGTAGTCTAAGATTTCACTCTTGATTTTTTTTTTTTATATTTCTATACCAGTTTTTATTTGCTTTGTTAAAATTGTTGTGTCACCAATAAAGCCATGTAAGTAACTAGACTCTTAGTACACCTACCAAAAAAGATGAAATTATTCAAAACATATTAAAGAGACATGCTCTTTGTCAGAGTTCTTTATGGGCCACTTCCAAGATATAAGCAGAAGTTTCCCCATCAACTTTATAAGGAATCTGGTGGCAGTTGGGTTTCATAGAATCAACACCTCATACCTCTGGCAGAAGAGAGGAAAGTAACCATTTTGAAATATGCTGAAAGTGTTCTCCATAACAGGCCTACTTTCCAGCAAAATAGACTTCTCAAGACCCTTAGTTCCCTGGTGGAAGGGCATCTCCCTGATTCCACCTTCTTCTAGCCTTCCTTTTTCACCACCACACCATCAGGGCTCAACAATGGAGGAAAGCTGTCACTCTTCATTTTTATTATTTAATTTTTTATATTTAAATGTTTAATGCTTCTGGAATTTTTTTAAACATCTTTATTGGAGTATAATTGCTTTACAATGTTGTGTTAATTTCTGCTGTATAACAAAGTGAATCAGCTATATGTATACATATATGCCCATATCCCCTCCCTCTTGAGCCTCCCTCCCACCCTTCCTATCCCACCGCACTAGCTATCTATTTTACATTTGGTAGTGTATATATGTCAATGCTACTCTCTCACTTTGTCACAGCTTCCCTTCCCCACCTGCCCCCCATGTCCTCAGGTCCATTCTCTATATCTGCCTCTTTATTCCTGTCCTGCCCCTACGTTCTTCAGAGCCACATTTTTTTAGATTCCATATATAGGTGTTGGCATACGGTATTCGTTTTTCTCTTTCTGACTTACTTCACTCTGTATGACAGACTCTAGGTCCATCCACCTCACTACAAATAACTCAGTTTCGTTTCATTTTATTGCTGAGTAATATCCCATTGTATATATGTGCCTCATCTTCTTTATCCATTCATCTGTCAATGGACATTTAGGTTGTTCCATGTCCAGGCTATTGTAAATAGAGCTGCAATGAATATTGTGGTACATGACTTTTTTTGAATTATGGTTTTCTCAGGGTATATGCCCAGTAGGGGATTGCTGGGTCATATGATAGTGCTATTTTTAGTCTTTTAAGGAACCTCCATACTGTTCTCATAGTGGCTGTATCAATTTACATTCCCACCAACAGTGTATGAAGGTTCCCTTTTCTCCACACCCTCTCCAGCATTTATTGTTTCTAGATTTTTTGATGATGGCCATTCTGACTGGTGTGAGTTGATATCTCATTGTAGTTTTGATTTGCATTTCTCTAGTGATTAATGATGTTGAGCATTCTTTCATGTGTTTGCTGGCAATCTGTATATCTTCTTTGGAGAAATGTCTATTTAGGTCTTCTACCCATTTTTGGATTGGGTTGTTTGTTCTTTTGATATTGAGCTGCATGAGCTGCTTGTAAATTTTGGAGATTAATCATTTGTCAGTTGCTTCATTTGCAAATATTTTCTCCCATTCTGAGGGTTGTCTTATCGTCTTGTTTATGGTTTCCCTTGCTGTGCAAAAGCTTTTAAGTTTCATTAGGTCCCATTTGTTTATTTTTGTTTTTATTTCCATTTCTCTAGGAGGTGGATCAAAAAGGATCTTGCTGTGATTTATGTCATAGAGTGTCCTGCCTATGTTTTCCTCTAAGAGTTTGATAGTGTCTGGCCTTACATTTAGGTCTTTAATCCATTTTGAGCTTATTTTTGTGTATGGTGTTAGGGAGTGTTCTAATCTCATACTTTTACATGTACTTGTCCAGTTTTCCCAGCACCACTTATTGAAGAGGCTGTCTTTTCTCCACTGTATATTCTTGTCTCCTTTATCAAAGATAAGGTGACCATATGAGTGTGGGTTTATCTCTGGGCTTTCTATCCTGTTCCGTTGATCTATATTTCTGTTTTTGTGCCAGTACCATACTGTCTTGATTACCGTAGCTTTGTAGTATAGTCTGAAGTCAGGGAGCCTGATTCCTCCAGCTCCATTTTTCGTTCTCAAGATTGATTTTGCCATTCGGGGTCTTTTGTGTTTCCATACAACTTGTGAAATTTTTTGTTCTAGTTCTGTGAAAAATGCCATTGGTAGTTTGATAGGGATTGCGTTGAATCTGTAGGTTGCTTTGGGTAGTATACCAACTTTCACAATGTTGATGCTTCCAGTCCAAGAACATGGTATATCTCTCCATCTGTTTGTGTCATCTTTAATTTCTTTCATCAGTGTCTTACAGTTTTCTGCATACAGGTCTTTTGTCTCCTTAAGTAGGGTTATTCCTAGGTATTTTATTCTTTTTGTTGCAATAGTAAATGGGAGTGTTTCCTTAATTTCTCTTTCAGGTTTTTCATCATTAGTGTGTAGGAATGCAACAGATTTCTGTGCATTAATTTTATATCCTGCTACTTTACCAAATTCATTGATTAGCTCTAGTAGTTTTCTGGTAGTATCTTTAGGATTCTCTATGTATAGTATCATGTCATCTGCAAACAGTGACAATATTACTTCTTCTTTTCCGATTTGGATTCCTTTTATTTCTTTTTCTTCTCTGATTTCTGTGGCTAAAACTTCCAAAACTATGTTGAATAATAGTGGTGAGAGTGGGAAACATTGTCTTGTTCCTGATCTTAGAGGAAATGGTTTCAGTTTTTCACCATTGAGAACGATGTTGGCTGTGGGTTTGTCATATATGGCCTGTATTGTGTTGAGGTAAGTTCCCTGTATGCCCATTTTCTGGAGGGTTTTTATCATAAATTGGTGGTGAATTTTGTTGAAAGCTTTTTCTGCGTCTATTGCAATGATCATATGGTTTTCTCTTTCAGTTTGTTAAGATGGTGTATCACATTGATTGATTTGCATATATTGAAGAATCCTTACATTCCTGGGATGAACCCCACTTGATCATGGTGTATGATCCTTTTAACGTGCTGTTGGATTCTGTTTGCTAGTATTTTGTTGAGGATTTTTGCATCTATGTTCATCAATGATATTGGCCTGTAGTTTTCTTTTTTTGTGACATCTTTGTCTGGTTTCAGTATCAGGGTGATGGTGGCCTTGTAGAATGAATTTGGGAGTGTTCCTCCCTCTGCTCTATTTTGGAAGAGTCTGAGGAGGATAGGTTTTAGCTCTTCTCTAAATGTTTGATAGAATTTGCCTGTGAAGCCATCTGGTCCTGAGCTTTTGTTTGTTGGAAGATTTTTAATCACAGTTTCAATTTCAGTGCTTGTGACTGGTCTGTTTGTATTTTCTATTTCTTCCTGGTTCAGACTCAGAAGGTAGGGCTTTTCTATGAATTTATCCATTTCTTCCAGGTTGTCCATTTTACTGGCATATAGTTACTTGTGGTAGTCTCTTATGATCCTTTGTATTTCTGCAATGTCAGTTGTTACTTCTCCTTTTTCATTTCTAATTCTATTGATTTGAGTCTTCTCCCTTTCTTTCTTGATGAGTCTGGCTAATGGTTTATCAATTTTTTTTATCTTCTCAAAGATCAATCTTTTAGTTTTATTGATCTTTACTATCATTTCCTTCTTTTCTTTTTCATTTTTTTATGATCTGCTCTTTGATTTCTTCCCGTCTGCTAACTGTGGGGGCTTTTTTGTTCTTCTTTCTCTAATTGCTTTAGGTGTAAGATTAGGTTCTTTATTTGAGATGTTTGTTGTTTCTTGATGTAGGATTGTATTGCTATAAACTTCCATCTTAGAACTGCTTTTGCTTCATCCAAGAGATTTTGGGTTGTCGTGTTTTCATTTGTTTCTAGGTATTTTTTGATTTCCTCTTTGATTTCTTCAGTGATCTCTTGGTTATTTAGTAGTGTATTGTTTAGCCTCCATGTGCTTGTATTTTTACAGATTATTTTCTGTAATTGATATCTAGTCTCATAGTGTTGTGATCAGAAAACATAATACGATTTCAATTTTCTTGAATTTACCAAGGCTTGATTTGTGACCCAAGATATGATCTATCCAGGAGAATGTTCCATGTGCACTTGGGAAGAAAGTTTATACTGTTGTTTTTGGATGGAATGTCCTATAAATATCAATTAAATCTATCTGGTCTATTGTGTCGTTTAAAGCTTGTGTTTCCTTATTTATTTTAATTTTGGATGATCTGTCCATTCATGAAAGTGGGGTGTTAGAGGTCCCCTACTATAATTGTGTTACTGTCTATTTCCCATTTTATAGCTGTTAACATTTGCCTTATGTATTGAGGTGCTCCTATGTTGGGTGCATAAATATTTACAATTGTTATATCTTCTTCATCCCTGATCATTATGTAGTGTCCTTCTTCATCTCTTGTAATAGTCTTTATTTTAAAGTCTATTTTGTCTGATATGAGTATATGAGAAAGCTGCTACTCCAGCTTTCTTTTGATTTCCATTTGCATGTAATATATTTTTCCATCCCCACACTTTCAGTCTGTATGTGTCCCTAGGTCTGAAGTGGGTCTCTTGTGGACAGCGTATATATGGGTCTTGTTTTTGTATCCATTCAGCCAGTCTATGTCTTTTGGTTTGAGCATTTAATACATTTACATTTAAGGTAATTATCAATATGTATGTTCCTATTACCATTTTCTTAATTGTTTTGATTTTGATTTTGTAGGTGTTTTCCTTCTTTTGTGTTTCCTGCCTAGAGGATTTCCTTTAGCATTTGCTGTAAAGTAGGTTTGATGGTGATGAATTCTCTTAGCATTTGCTTGTCTGTAAATGTTTTAATTTCTCTGTCAAATCTGAATGAGATCCTTGCTGGGTAGAGTAATCTTGGTTATAGGTTTTTTCCTTTCATCACTTTAAATATGTCCTGCCACTTCCTTCTGGCTTGCAGAGTTTTTGCTGAAAGATCAGCTGTTAACCTTATGGGGATTCCCTTGTATGTTATTTGTTGTTTTTCCCTTGCTGCTTTTAATATTTTTTGTTTGTATTTAATTTTTGATAGTTTGATTAATATGTATCTTGGCGTGTTTCCCCTTGGGTATATCCTGTATGGGACTTTCTGCACTTCCTGGACTTGATTAACTATTTCCTTTCCCATATTAGGGAAGTTTTCAACTATAATCTCTTCAAATATTTTCTCAGTCCCTTTCTTTTTCTCTTCTTCTTCTGGAACCCCTATAATTCAAATGTTGGTGCGTTTAATGTTGTCCCAGAGGTCTCTGAGACTGTCCTCAATTATTTTCATTCTTTTTTCTTTATTCTGCTCTGTGGTAGTTATTTCCACTATTTTATCTTCCAGGTTATTTATCTGTTCTTCTGCCTCAGTTATTCTGCTATTGATTCCTTCTAGAGAATTTTTCATTTCATTTATTGTGTTGGTCATTGTTGTTTGTTTGCTCTTTAGTTCTTCTGGGTCCTTGTTAAACGTTTCTTTTATTTTCTCCATTCTATTTCTGAGATTTTGGATCATCTTTACTATCATTATTCTGAATTCTTTTTCAGGTAGACTGACTATTTCCTCTTTATTTGTTTGGTCTGGTGGGTTTTTACCTTGCTCCTTCAACTGCTGTGTATTTCTCTGTCTTCTCATTTTGCTTAACTTACTGTGTTTGGGGTCTCCTTTTAGCAGGCTGCAGGTTTGTAGTTCCTGTTGTTTTGGTGTCTGCCCCCAGTGGTTGAGTTTGGTTCAGTGGGTTGTGTAGGCTTCCTGGTGGAGGGGACTGGTGCCTGTGTTCTGGTGGATGAGGCTGGATCTTGTCTTTCTTGTGGGCAGGACTGCGACCAGTGGTGTGTTTTGGGGTGTTTGTGAACTTATTATGATTTTAGACACCCTCTCTTCTAATGGGTGGGGTTTTGTGCCTGTCTTGCTAGTTGTTTGGCATAGGGTGTCCAGCACTATAGCTTGTTGGTCGTTGAGTGGAGCTGGGTCTTAGCATTGAGATGGAGATCTCTGGGAGAGCTTTCACCGTTTGATATTACGTGGGGCCAGAAGGTCTCTGGTGGACGAATGTCCTGAACTCGGCTCTCCCACCTAAGCGTCTCAGGCCTGACACCTGGTCGGAGCATCAAAACCCTGTCAGCCACATGGCTCAGAAGAAAAGGGAGAAAAAGAAAGAAAGAAATATAAATAAATAAATAAAAGTTATTAAAATAAAAAATATTATTAAAAATAAAAGATTAAAAAGTAATAAAGAGAAAGATAAAAAGAAGAGCGCAACCAAACCAATCAACAAATCCACCAATGATTACAAGCACTAAAAAGCATACTAAAAAAACAAACAAACAAAAAAACAACCAGACAGTCAGAACCTAGGACAAATGGTAAAAGCAAAGCTATGCAGACAAAATCACACAAAGAAGAAGCATACACATACACACTCCCAAAAAGAGAAAAAGGAAATATATATATATATATATATATATATATATATAAAAAGGAAGAAAGCAAACCCCAAGTCTACAGTTGCTCCTAAAGTCCACCACCTAAATTTTGGGATGATTCATTGTCTATTCAGGTATTCCACAGATGCAAGGTACATCAGGTTGATGGTGGAGATTTAATCCGCTGCTCCTGAGGCTGCTGGGAGAAGTTTCCCTTTCTCTTCTGTGTTTGCACAGCTCCTGGGTTTCAGCTTTGGATTGGCCCCGCCTCTGCATGTAGGTCACCTGAGGGCGTCTGTTCCTGCCCAGATAGGACGAGGTTAAAGGAGCAGCTGATTAGGGGGCTCTGGCTCACTCAGGCCAGGGGGAGGGAGGGGTACGGAATGTGGGGTGAGCCTGTGGCAGCAGAGGCTGTTGTGACGTTGCAACAGCCTGAGGTGCCCCGTGTGTTCTCCCAGGGAAGTTGTCTCTGGATCACGGGACCCTGGCAGTGGCGAGATGCACAAGCTCCTGGGAGGGGAGGTGTGGATAGTGACCTGTGCTTGCACACGGGCTTCTTGGTGGCTGAAGCAGCAGCGTTAGCTTTTCATGCCCGTCTCTGGTGTTCGCACTGATATCTGCAGCTCATGCCCATCTCTGGAGCTTGTTTAGGTGGTGCACTGCATCCCCTCTCCTCACGCACCACGAAACAATGGTCTCTTGCCTCTTAGGCAGGTCCAGACCTTTTCCCGGACTCCCTCCCGGCTAGCTGTGGTGCACTAGCCCCCTTCAGGCTGTGTTCACGCAGCAAACCCCAGTCCTCTCCCTGGGATCTGACTTCTGAAGCCCGAGCCGCAGCTCCCAGCCCCCACCCACCCCGGCGTGTGAGCAGACAAGCCTCTCAGGCTGGTGAGTACTGGTCGGCACCCATCCTCTGTGCAGGAATCTCTCCACTGTGCCCTCTGCACACCTGTTGCTGTGCTCTCCTCTGTGGCTCTGAAGGTTCCCCACCCACTGCCCAGCCCCCGTCTCCTCCAGTGAAGGGGTTTCCTAGTGTGTGCAAACTTTTCCTCTTTCACAGCTCCCTCCCAGAGGTTCAGGTCCTGTCCCTATTCTTTTGTCTCTGTTTTTCCTTTTGCCCTACCCAGGTATATGGGAAGTTTCTTGACTTTTGGGAAGTCTGAGATCTTCTCCCAGCGTTCAATAGGTGTTCTGTAGGAGTTGTGCCACATGTAGATGTATTTTTGATGTATTTGTGGGGAGCAAGGTGATCTCCACGTCTTACTCCTCTGCCTTCCTGGAATTTATTTTTATGATTGTTTATTACACTAATTTATCTATCTGTTCTATTACATTAATAAGGTAAATCCATGCCTATTGTTCTTTTCCTTATATTTACTGGGTTTTATTTTCTAAAAAAAAACAAAACAAAACTATATTGTTTCATCACTACCAGCAGGAGTGGCCTGCATGGGATGGTGGGTATGCTGGGCTCAGGTTATATGTGGGGCTATGAGGAGATGATGATTGGGAAGCTGGAAATAAAGAGGGTGGGTTTGGAGGCCAGGCCCAAGGACTCCTCAGATTTGCTTCTGGGAATGGGTAGCCATGATAAAGGAGTCATGGCAAGCCATGGCCATGCTACCAAGAAGGTTAAGAAATTCTTGGAAATCTAGCTGCCTACCACAGTTGAGGTCCCATTTCTGCATCATGTGGTCAAGGACACAGGTCCTTTTGGCTCTTTGTGAAGGCAGCCATTTCTATATTTATGAAGCTTAGGAAATTGCTCTTGAACAATCTGCAGTTGTTCCCATCCTTTCCAGCATACTTTTGGGAAACAGTAATCAGGATTCAATGCACCACTGTCTCTATAGGGCTGGAGATTTTTGTCTTGTCGGAGTTGAACTGGAGGCTGTGGCACAGAGAGTGCTAGGTAGACTTCAGGCATTTATTTATTCTGTGCTAACATTGTGTTAATCACAGTTTATCCAATCCCTAAGAAGCCCTGTTAAGATTCTAACTAGAATTACATTATATTTATTTATTACTTCCCAATAAAGTATGTGATATGTCCTTTTGCTTGTTTGGAATATTGTTTTTAAGACTTCTAAAAAGATTTTAAAGTTTTCTTCACATAGATCTTATGTTTCTCATTAGATTTGTTCATAAGAACTTAATAGTTTTTTGCTATTATACATGGAATATTTATTCAATATCTATTTCTCTGTGTGTATTGTATAGATGTTATTTATTTTTATATATTTATCTTATATCTAGCTCACTCACTAAATTCTTTTCTTAATCATTTTAGTTTTATTAGGCAGATTTTATTTTTTTTTAATTTATTTAATTTATTTATTTTTGGTTGCGCTGGGTCTTCGTTGCTGCATTCGGGCTTTCTCCAGTTGCGGTGAGCGGGGGCTACTCTTCATTGCGGTGCACGGGCTTCTCATTGCAGTGGCTTCTCCTTTTTTTTTTTTTTTTTTTGCGGTACGCAGGCCTCTCACTGCTGTGGCCTCTCCCGTTCCGGAGCACAGGCTCCGGACATGCAGGCTCAGCGGCCATGGCTCACAGGCCCAGCCACTCCGCGGCATGTGGGATCTTCCCGGACCGGGGCACGAACCCGCCTCCCCCGCAACGGCAGGCGGACTGTCAACTACTGTGCCACCAGGGAAGCTCTGCTTGTGGAGCACAGGCTCCAGGCGCATGGGCTTCAGCAGTTGTGGCTTGTGGGCTCTAGAGTGCAGGCTCAGTAGTTGTGGCGTACAGGCTTAGCTGTTCTGCGGCATGTGGGATCTTCCCAGACCAGGGCTCGAACCTGTTTCCCTTGCATTAGCAGGCGGATTCTCAACCACTGTGCCACCAGGGAAGCCCTTCTTTTCTTTTTTTCTGGTCATACTGCAATTACTAGAGTTCCAAGATGGTATTGAATAATAATGATGATGTTGGGCATCCTCTGTAGTTGCTGATTTAGGTTGTTTGTCCATTTAGAATATTTGTCACTTAATCTTGGTAAATAGTCTTTATTATATATTTAAACAGTTTCCAGTTTTATTTAGAATTTTAATTAAGAGTGGCTGCTGATTTTTATCAAATAGCTTTTCACCATTTAATTATTTATTACATGGTCTTGTCTTTTAATTTATTGTAAGGAATTACATTGCCAGTGTTCCTGATTTTGAACCAGATTTGCATTCCTGAAATGCAGCACACACTGTCACAGTGTCACACTCCAGGTACATGGCTGGATTCTACTTGCTAACAATCATTAAGATTTTTACAGCCATATTCACAAGGGCAATTGATTACAGTTTTTTAATATTTGTACTGTCATATCAGAATTGAGTGTTCAGGTTATTGTGGCTTCATAAAAGAAATTAGGAAGCTTTCAATCACTTCTCCATGACCTAAAATAATTTAAATAACACTGAATATTTTCCTTCTTTAGAGGTAAATAAACATGGCTGTGAATCCATCTAGTTCTGGTGCCTTTTTGTTTCAGTGGTAGAGCTTTAATCACTACTCTCTTTTATTATGATTAATTTGTCTAATCAAATTTCTACTTTGGGGGTCAATTTTTCTAGAAAATTGTTTTCTCTAAGTTTCAAATGTATTTATACAGTGTATAAATGTATTTATACAGTCAAATGTATTTATACAGTGTTGGGTAAATATTCTTTGATAATTTTTATTTTACACTTTTCTGTATCTCTTTCTTCATTATCAAATATTCTTTATTAATTTCCTCTTCCTATTTTCTTTTGCTTTAATTTTTTGCCTTTTTCTAATTTTTAAAAACTGATCACTGTATTCCTTTATCTTTCTAATTTAATAATGAAATTTTAAGGCTATACAGTGTATATTTATTTTCCTTTGAATACAGTTTTTTGCTGCTAATAGGTTTTTATATGAATTGTTCTCCTCTTCATTGATTTCTAGATAGTTTCTAATTCCTATATTAATTTCCTTGGATATCTAGAAATCTATTTCTTAATTACCAAGTAGTAAAGTTTTTGGTTACTTAATTATTTCTAATTTTATTGAATTATAATTAGAAAATGTAGTCAAACACATGATCAGTCTTTACAAATGAGTCATGGATATATAAAAATTATCTATTCTTTACTCAAAAGATTTAAGTATGTTGATTGTATTATACAATTACTCTATCACCTTCAGTTTACATTTATTAGACATGTCAAAATAAAAAAGAATTGTTTAAATCTCTACATAATTTTTAAATGGAATTCTCCTCACATTTCTAGTAATTTTTGTTCTATATCTTTAGTTTCCAGGTTGTTTGGTGTTTACCTGTTTATACCTGATATTTATAGTTATATCTTCTTTAGAAAGTGTGACTTTTATCATGATGATCTTCCTTATTCTATTTTGTGCTTTTAATTTTAAATTTCATGTTGTTCAATATCAAAATTACCAGACTTTGGGGACTTCCCTGGTGATGCAGTGGTTAAGAATCCCCCTGCCAATGCAGGGGACATGAGTTCCATCCCTGGTCTGGAAAGATCCCACATGCCACGGAGCAACTAAGCCCGTGCACCACAACTACTGTGCCTATGCTCTAGAGCCTGCGAGCCACAACTACCGAGCCTGTGTGCTGCAACTACTGAAGCACGTGTCTAGAGCCCATGCTCCACAACAAGAGAGGCACTGCAATGAGAAGCCTGCACACTGCAAGGAAGAGTAGCCCCAGCTCACCACAACTAGAGACAGCCCACATGCAGTAGTGAAGACCCAACGCAGACAAAAAAAATTACCACACTTTTATTAGTCACTAATAAATACAAGGAAGAGAGGTATTTGTATCTACTTGGTATCTCTTGCCCATCCCTTTATTGTTAGTCATTCTTTATCATTATATTTCAACTGTGTTTTTATACAGCATATAGCCACATTTTACATTTTAACTCTTTTTGACATTTCTGTCCTTCTTGGGATAATTCATTCTATTTGAACTTATTGTATTAGCTGATATTCTTAATTTTATTCCTTCTTCATTTTGTTTATTACGTACTTTGTTGTATCTATTTTACCTTTAAAAATTTTGTTAATTGAATAAAATTGTGTTAATTTCAACATTCCTCCCCCATCTCTTCCCAGTTAGGTAGGGGATATCATTAAACTTTTCCCAGATTTTATAATTAACAAATATAATCCTGTTATGAAAACAAGACACCAATCATTCCTTTCACTACTCCCATCCTCTCTCTTCAAGAAGTTGAGACAAACATAATACTCTCATTTCCCCATCTTCCCAGATTAGACATTTAGAAAGCTTTTACTTTTGAAATCCTGTCACTTTGTAACTCCTAAAACTCTTCATTCCAGCTGATTACTTGTATTCTTGCAGTATGTCTCTGCTATTTGTAATTTCTTCCTGAGTATTTGTACTACACAATTTCACACAGTATATTATTTTGTTAGATTTAGCAGTGTGCATTTTGAAAGGTCCATTGCTCAGCACTGTTTCCTCTTTTTTGAACCATCTCTCAACTTGAAATCTCAGTTCTGACTCATTTGTTTTTGGACAGAGTCCTTTCTTGAAAGTTTTCCTAAGGTGCAGTACATTCTGAGGCCTCTCATATCCACAGGTATCTTTCTTTTACCCTCACATGTCAGTGATATTTATGTTGAATAGCTGTTTCTTGGGTTGCTGGATTTATTGGGGGTTTTTTATCATTATGTTATTCCACTGTTTATTAGCTACCTGTGTTTCAGATCAAAAGTGTGATGCCATTTTGATTATTTTTCCCGTGTAAATTCTTTCTTTCAAATCTTGACATTGGCCATTCTTCAATTCATTTACTGAATATTTTAATTTAAAAATCGCATATTTATAACTGTGATTAGATGGTAAGATGCCCATATTTTTTAAAGAATTAACTTTAAAATACTTTCATGAAGTAAAAATTTGGATAGATAAAGCAAGTGTTAAATTGTGGTTAGACAAGAGCAAGTGCATATTAGAGATGCATACTAAAGTATGTAGGGGTGACAGAACATGGGTATGGAACTGGCTTTAAAACAGTAGAGAAGAAAAGAAGATAAATGAAGCATATGTGGCAAAATCTTTATGTGCTGAATCTGTATGATGAGCATGTGGGGATTCATGGTACTTTCTACTTTGTGTATGTAAATATTCATAATAAAGCTCAATAATATTGTACTTCCAGAGAATCTTTTTGTGCTGTGCTTAAATCTTTCTAGGTGCTCTAAATAATTGTTTGCTCACATTAGGGTCTGACAGCTGACTGAGCAAAGTCAAGGAAGTGTGAAATAGGGGAGCAGATGTAGGGAGTGACAAGCACTTCACTGTTGTTGGAGCATAAAGTATGAGCCAGAGAGAAGTAAGTCATGAAAATGGAGGCTTAGGCAAGGACTAATAAATGGGCAGCTTTGTAGGCTGTAGGAGATATGTTGCTGCCCCAACATCATCTCTATCACTGAGCCCACTTGAGTTCACCTACAGCTGCAGAGGAAGAAGGTATTTTCCAGCACAATGACAGCTTCCTACCACCTTAAGCAACTGTACATCTTGTTTTTTCTCTGCTTAAAACTTGGAAATCATGAGAGTTTGCTCAATTGAAAGCAGTTGTACACAGAAGTGGTGGATTCAGTGATTTAGCCTCAACCAATGCAGGACTGGTATAGGTGGGAAATGCCCTAAACTTCCACCATCCAATGGGATAAGTCTAAGGCATAGTCCACACAGTTTCTCAGACAAATTGTATAATTGAGCTCCTATTACCCACAGGGGTAGCCTGCTTATTATTGCACCTTTAATTGGCCTTTCTCTCCCCCTTGATCCACTTAGCTACTCCCTCACTGATGCTTCCTAGGATTACCTCCCAAAGAAACCACCTGCATCAAAGTTCTTTTCTCAGGGTGTGGTGATTTCAGAATTCTTTGACACTCCTTCCTTAAAAGGTAGAGCTAGGAAGGACATGGCCTTATATTAACATGGGGTACAGTTCATTTTTCTCACACACAGTGACTGCTAGCAGCATCCAAAGTGATGACATGATGACTTAGAGATGTGATAATGAGAAACACGATGGCATTTTCTTCAGGTTTTCTAGTTAACACATCAAAAGTGTATCTGTATACACAAAAAAAGAAGAAAACCGTTCAAAGAGGTAATCAGGAGACCTTCAAGATGGCAGAGGAGTAAGACGTGGAGATCACCTTCCTCCCCATGAATACATCAAAAATACATGTACATGTGGAAAAACTCCTACAGAACGCTTACTAAATGCTGGCAGAAGACCACAGACTTACAAAAAGGTAAGAAAATCCCCACATACCTGGGTAGGGCAAAAGAAAAAAGAGACAAAAGAATAGGGACAGGACCTGCCCCTCTGGGAGGGAGCTGTGAAGGAAGAAAAGTTTCCACACACTAGGAAGCCCCTTCACTGGTGGAGATGGGGGGTGGGTGGGTGGGGAGCTTCGGAGCCACAGAGGAGAGCGCAGCAACAGTGGTGCAGAGGGCAAAGCAGAGAGATTCCCGCACAGGGGATCAGTGCCGACCAGCACTCACCAGCCTGAGATGCTTGTCTGCTCACCCCTTGGGGGGGTGGGGGTGGGCTGGGAGCTGAGGCTCAGGCTTCGGAGGTCAGATCCCAGGGAGAGGACTGGCGTTTTCTGCATGAACACAGACTGAAGGGGGCTAGTGCGCCACAGCTAGCCGGGATGGAGTCCGACAAAAGTCTGGACCTGCCTAAGAGGCAAGAGACCATTGTTTTGGGATGCGCAAAGAGAGGGGATTCCTTCCCTGTCTGCCCACAGAAGGTAGAGCACCACCTAAACGAGCTCCAGAGACGGGTGCAAGCCGCAGCTATCATCTCAGATCCGAGAGGCGAGCATGGACCGCTACCGCTGCCAAGTCTGCCACCAAAGATCCTGTGTGCAAGCACAGGTCACTATCCACACCCTCCGGGGAGCCTGTGCAGCCCACCACTGCCAGGGTCCTGAGACCCAGGGACAACTTTCCTGGGAGAACACATGGCGTGCCTCAGGCTGTTGCAATGTCATGCCGGCCTCTGCTGCCCCAGGTATGCCCCGCATTCCAGTTGTGACTACGGTACCCCTCCCTCTCCCTGGCCTGAGAGAGAGCCCTAGTCAGCTGCTGCTTTAAGCCCCTCCTGTCTGGGTGGGGAACTGACTCCTGAGGGCTGCCTACACATAAAGGCTGGGACAAAACCAAACCTGAACCCCAGGAGCAGTGCAAACAAAGAAGAGAAAGGGAAATCTCTACATGCAGCTTCAGGAGCAGCAGATTAAATCCCCACAACCACCTTGGTAAACTCTGCCTGTGTGGAATACCTGAATAGACAACAAGTGTTCCCAAAATTGAGGCAGTGGACTTTGGGGGCAACTGTGGACTTGGGGTTTGCTTTCTGAGTTTGATTTGTTTTTGGTTTTATGTTTATATTAAATAGTTTCTAGTGATTGTTTTTATGTGTGGGTTTGTTTATTGATTTGGTTTCTCTCTTCCTTTTTTTTTTCTCTCTTTTAGTGAGGGTGTGTGTATATGTTTCTTTCTGTGATTTTGTCTTAGTTTTGCTTTTACCATTTATCTTGGGGTTCTGTCTGTTTGTTTATTTTTCTTTTTGTGAGTGTGTATGTTTCTTTGTGTGATTTTGTCTGTTTAGTTTTGCATTTTCCATTTGTTTTGGGGTTCTGTCTTTTTTTTTTTTTCCTTCCTCACCTTCTGAGCCGTGAGACTGACAGGGTCTTGGTGCTCCAGCCAGGTGGTGGGCCTGAGCCTCCAAGGTGGGAGAGCTGAGTCCAGGACGTTGGACCACCAGAGACCTCCCAGCCCCATGTAATATTAATCAGCGAGAGCTCTCCCAGAGACCTCCATCTCAAGCCTAAGACCCAGCTCCACCCAATGGCCAGCAAACTCCAGTTCTGGATGCCCCATGTGGAACAATTAGCAAAACAGGAACACAAACCCACTCATTAGCAGAGAGGCTGCCTAAAGTCATACTAAGTTCACAGACACCACAAAACACACCACCAAATGTGGCCCTGCCCACCAGAACACAGGCAACAGTCCCCACCACCAGGAAGCCTACACAACCCACTGAACCAAACTCACCCACTGGGGGCAGACACCAGAAACAATGGGAATTACAAAGCTGCAGCCTGTGAAAAGCAGACTCCAAACACAATAAGTTAAACAAAATGAGAAGAGAGAGAAATATGCAGCAGATGAAGGAGCATGGTAAAACCCCACCAGACCAAACAAGTAAAGAGGAAATAGGCAGTCTACCTAAAAAAGAATCCAGAGTAATGATAGTAAAGATATTTCAAAAATCTCTGAAATAGAATGGAGAAAATAAAAGAAACGTTTAACAAGGACCTAGAAGAACTAAAGAGCAAACAAACAACGATGACCAACACAATAAATGAAATGAAAAATTCTCTAGAAGGAATCAATAGCAGAATAACTGAGGCAGAAAAACGGATAAGTGATCTAGAAGATAGAATAGTGGAAATAACTGCTGCAGAGCAGAATAAAGAAAAAAGAATCAAAATCATTGAGGACAGTCTCATAGTCCTCTGGGACAACATTAAACACACCAACATTCAAATTATAGGGGTCCCAGAGAAGAAGAGAAAAATAAACTGTCTGAGAAACTATTTGAAGAGATTATAGTTGAAAACTTCCCTAACATGGGAAAGGAAATAGTGAATCAAATCCAGGAAGCACAGAGAGTCTCATACAGGATAAACCCAAGGAGAAACATGCCAAGAGACATATTAAACAAACTATCAAAAATTAAATACAAGGAAAAACTATTAAAAGCAGCAAGAGAAAAGCGACAAATAACATACAAGGGAATGCCCATAAGGTTAACAGCTGATCTTTCAGCAGAAACTCTGCAAGCCAGAAGGAAGTGGCAGGACATATTTAGAGTGATGAAAGGGAAAAACCTACAACAAAGATTACTCTACCCAGCAAGGATCTCATTCGGATTCAACGGAGAAATTAAAACCTTTACAGACAAACAAAAGCTAAGAGAATTCAGCACCACCAAACCTGCTTTACAACAAAAGCTAAAGGAACTTCTTTAGGCGGGAAACAAAAGAGAAGGAAAAGACTTACAAAAACAAGATCAAAGCAATTAAGAGAATGGTAATAGGAACATACATATTGGTAATTACCTTAAATGTAAATGGGTTAAATGCTCCAACCAAAAGACACAGACTTGCTGAATGTATACAAAAACAAGACCTATATATATGCTGTCTACAAGAGACCCAGTTCAGACCTAGGGCCACATACAGACTGAAAGTGCAGGGATGGAAAAAGATGTTCCATGCAAATGGAAATCAAAAGTAAGCTGGAGTAACAATACTCATATCAGACAAAATAGACTTTATAATAAAGACTATTACAAGAGACAAAGAAAGATACTACATAATGATCAAGAGATCAATCCAAGAAGAAGATATAACAATTGTAAATATTTATGCACCCAGCATAGGAGCACCTCAATACATAAGGCATATAAATGCTAAGAGCCATGAAAGGGGAAATCGACAGTAATGCAGTAATAGTGGGGGAATTTAACACCCCACTTTCACGAATGGACAGATCACCCAAAATTAAAATAAATAAGCAAACACAAGCTTTAATGACACGTTAGACCAGATCAACTAAATTGATATTCATAGGACATTCCATCCAAAAACAACAGAATACACTTTCTTCTCAAGTGCACATGGAATATTCTCCAGGATACATCATACTTGGTTCACAAATCAAGCCTTGGTAAATTCAAGAAAATTGAAATCGTATTAAGTATGCTTTCTGACCACAATGCTATGAGACTAGATATCAAATACAGTAAAAAAAAAAAAAAAAAAACTGTAAAAAATACAAACACATGGAGTCTAAACAATATGCTAATAAATAACCAAAAGATCACTGAAGAAATCAAAGAGGAAATCAAAAAATACCTGGAAACAATTGACAATGAAAACACGATGACCCAAAACCTAGGGGATGCAGCAAAAGCCATTCTAAGAGGGAAGTTTATAGCAATACAATCCTACTTCAAAAATAAGAAATATCTCAAATAAATGACCTAAATTTACACCTAAAGCAATCATAGAAAGAACAGAAAAACCACCAAAGTTAGCAGAAGGAAAGAAATCCTAAAGATCAGATCAGAAAAAAATGAAAAAGAAATGAAGGAAACGATAGCAAAGATCAATAAAACTAAAAGCTGGTTCTTTGAGAAGATAAACAAAATTGATAAACCATTAGCCAGACTCATCAAAAAAAAAAGGGAGAAGACTCAAATCAATAGAATTAGAAATGAAAAAGGAGAGATAACAACTGACACTGCAGAAATGCAAAGAATCATGAGAGACTATTGAAAGCAACTATCTGGTAATAAAATGGACAACCTGGAAGAAATGGACAAATTCTTAGAAAAGTACAACCTTCCAAGAGTGAACCAGGAAGAAATAAATAGAAAATATGAACAGACAAATCACAAGCACTGAAATTGAAATTGTGATTAAAAATCTTCCAACAAACAAAATCCCAGGACCAGATGGCTTCACAGGCGAATTTTATCAAACATTTAGAGAAGAGCTAACACATATCCTTCTCAAACTCTCCCAAAATACAGCAGAGGGAGGAACACTCTCAAACTCATTCTACGAGGCTGCCATCACCCTGATACCAAAACCAGACAAAGATGTCACAAAAAAAGGAAACTACAGGCTAATATCTCTGATGAACATAGATGCAAAAATCCTCAACAAAATACTAGCAAAAGGAATCCAACAGCACATTAAAAGGATCAAGCACCATGATCAAGTGGGGTTCAACCCAGGAATGCAAGGATTCTTCAATATATGCAAATCAATCAATGTGATACACCATATTAACAAATTGAAGAATAAAAACCATATGATCATCTCAATAGATTCAGAAAAAGCTTTTGACAAAATTCAACAACCATTTATGATAAAACCTCTCTAGAAAGTGGGCATAGAAGGAAAAAACCTCAACATGATACAGGCCATATATGACAAACCTACAGCCAACATCATTCTCAAGGGTGAAAAAATGAAACCATTTCCTCTAAGATCAGGAACAAGACAAGGGTGCCCACTCTCACCACTATTATTCAACATAGTTTTGCGAGTCTTAACCATGGCAATCAGAGAAGAAAAAGAAATAAAAGAAATCAGAAAAGATGTAAAATTTTCACTGTTTGCAGATTACATGATACTATACATAGAGAGTCCTAAAGATGCTACCAGAAAGCTACTAGAGCTAATCAATGAATTTGTTAAAGTAGCAGGATACAAAATTAATGCACAGAAATATCTTGCATTCCTATACACTAACAACAAAAAATCTGAAAGAGAAAATAAGGAGACCCTACCATTTACCACTGCAACAAAAAGAATAAAATACCTAGGAATAAACCTACCTAAGGAGACAAAAGACCTGTATACAGAAAACTATAAGACACTGATGAAAGAAATCAAAGATGATACAAACAGATGGAGCGATACACCATGTTCTTGGATTGGAAGAACCAACATTGTGAAAATGATTATACTACCCAAAGCAATCTACAGATTCAGTGCAATCCCTATCAAACTACCAATGGTATTTTTCACAGAACTAGAACAAAAAATTTCACAATTTGTATGGAAACACGAAAGACCCCGAATAGCCAAAGCAATCTTGAGAAAGAAAAACAGAGCTGGAGGAGTCAGGCTCCCGGACTTCAGACTATACTACATTAATCAAGACGGTATGCTACTGGCACAAAAACAGAAATATAGATCAATGGAACAGGATAGAAAGCCCAGAGATAAACCCACACTCATATGGTCACCTTATCTTTGATAAAGGAGGCAAGAATATTCAATAGAGAAAAGGCAGCCTCTTCAATTAGTGACGTTGGGAAAACTGGAAAGCTACATGTAAAAGAAAGAAATTAGAACACTCCCTAACACCGTACACAAAAATAAGCTCAAAATGGATTAAAGACCTAAATGTAAGGCTAGATACTATCAAACTCTTAGAGGAAAACATAGGCAGGACACTCTATGACATAAATCACAGCAAGATCCTTTTTAACCCACCTCCTAGAGAAATGGAAATAAAAACAAAAGTAAACAAATGGGACCTAATGAAACTTCAAAGCTTTTGCACAGCAAAGGAAACCATAAACAAGATAAAAAGACAACCCTCAGAATGGGAGAAAATATTTGCAAACAAAGCAAGTGACAAAGGATTAATCTCCAAAATATACAAGCAGCTCATGCAGCTCAATATCAAAAAAACAAACAACCCAATCCAAAAATGAGCAGAAGATCTAAATAGACATTTCTCCAAAGAAGGTATATAGATTGCCAACAAACACATGAAAGGATGCTCAGCATCACTAATCATTAGAGAAATGCAAATTAAAACCACAATGAGGTAGCACCTCACACTGGGCAGAATGGCCATCATCAAGAAATCTACAAACAATAAATGTTGGAGAGGGTGTTGAGAAAAGGGAACCCTCTGGCACTGTTGGTGGGAATGTAAATTGATACAGCCACTATGGAGAACAGTATGGAGGTTTCTTAAAAAACTAAAAGTAGAACTACCATATGACCCAGCAATTCCACTACTGGGCATATACCCTGAGAAAACCATAATTCAAAAAGAGGCATGTACCACAATATTCATTGCAGCTCTATTTACAATTGCCAGGGCATGGAAGCAACCTAAGTGTCCATCAACAGATGAATGGATAAAGAAGATATGGCACAAAAAACAATGGAATATTACTCGATAATATGAAACGATAAAATGAAACGAAACTGATTTATTTGGAGTTAGGTGGATGGACCTAGAGTCTGTCATACAGAGTGAAGTAAGTCAGAAAGAGAAAAACAAATATTGTAGACTAACACCTATATATGGAATCTAAAAAAAAAAAAAGTGGTTCTGAAGAATGTAGGGGCAGGACAGGAATAAAGAGGCAGATGTAGAGAATGGACCTGAGGACATGGGGGGCAGGTGGGGAAGGGAAGCTGTGACAAAGTGAGAGAGTAGCATTGACATATATACACTACCAAATGTAAAATAGATAGCTAGTGGGAAGCAGCTGCATAGCACAGGGAGATCAGCTCGGTGCTCTGTGACCACCTAGAGGAGTGGGATAGGGAGGGAGGCTCAAGAGGGAGGGGATTTGGGGATATATGTATACATATAGCTGATTCACTTTGTTATACAGCAGAAACTAACACATTGTAAAGCAATTATACTCCTATAAAGATGTAAGAAAAATAATAGGTAATCAGGAAAAAAGTAGAGCTAATTTCCCTCCTCTTGAGTGTGGGTGGATTTCATGACTTATTCCTAAAGAATGCAATAGTAATGACAGTGTGTGTTTTTGAGGCTAGGTCATTAAAAACATTACAACTTCCACCTTTTTCTCTTGGATCATTCACTCTGGGGGAAGCTAGCCACCGTGTTGTGAGGACACTCAAGCAGCCTTATCAAGAGGTCCATGTTATGAGGCAGCACTCAGGTCTCCTGCCAACAGTCATGCCTGTGAGCCTTCTTAGAAATGGATTCTCCAGCCCCAGTCCAGCCTTCATTTGTTATGTAGCAGTAGTTAATTAATACACAGAGTCGGCTCTTTGGTGAAGCCAAACAAAGACATAGGAGGCTTCAGGATGTAATTTTATAGGTGTGGGAAGTTACAAAAGGTTTTTAAGGGAGAAGCTCGTACCTCCAACTAACAGACCCCATCTTGGGACTATTCTCTCTTCAGAATGCCTATTCTCACCATGGCCATGGCTTGTATCAACATCTAAGGTGGCACATGCAAATTGAATATATGCAAAAATGAAACATTTTGTCTATGAGTGACTGTTCTTTTCTTTTCTTAAATATTATTTATTTATTTTGGGCTGCATTGGGTCTTTGTTTCTGTGTGCAGGCTTTCTCTAGTTGAGGCGAGTAGGGGCTACTCTTTGTTGCAGTGCACAGGCTTCTTATTGTGGTGGCTTCTCTTGTTGCAGACCATGGGCTCTAGTCACGTGGGCTTCCGCATTTGTGGTGCATGGGCTCTGGAGTGCAGGCTCAGTAGTTGTGGCACACAGGCCTAGTTTCTCCACGGCATATGGGATCTTCCTGGACCAGTGCTGGAACCCATGTCAACTGCATTGGCAGGTGGATTCTTAACCACTGCTCCACCAGGCAAGCCCAACTGTTCTTTTCTTGACTCCGAGAAACCATTAAAATTTTTCGTCAGTCCTCTCCAGTACAGGCAGTCCTGTAGGTGACTTTTCGGTCCTGCTTAGGATCTGTTCAGCACAGCTCCTCTGCAGGCTCCCACACTCTGAGTTGCCCCCAGCTTCCACAGGGTGAAGGGCCACAACACAGTGCCTGGGGGGTCCATGTCCTAGTCTGAGCATGTGCTCAGACTTCTGGCTACTCTTCCTGCAGAGCTGATGATATCCAGGTTGTCTTTTGTCTCTGAAAAGGGCCTCTGAACCTGCTACAGGTACAACCATTTTCATATACCTTAGGTTCGGCTCCTTCTCTTCCCCACTCCCCACTCTTGTCTAAGCAACTTGCACTTGAATCTATGTCTTGGGGTCTGCATTTGAGGGAAGCCAAAGTCTCACAGCTATCACTGAACTTCACAGGTGCCTCTGCCTAGAGGTGGGAAAAGGGAGAGGTTGTATAGTACTCTGAAGTTTTTACAAATAATTTTCTCAAAACAAACAAACAAACTAGAACAAATTTCCTCTTTCCTGCCAAATGCAGAGCTTATATCCTCCTTTCAGCTTCTTTGAACCTGAGAGAGAATTGTCATCTCACATGGCAGTATGGTGCCCCTTGAACTTAGTCACATGAAATCTGAAGGAGTCAGGTTGGGGAAATGAGGACAGATCTTGCATGGTGTCTCAGGTTATGGCCACAAGCAAATACTTCACAAAGCCCTCTGGTAGGTTTGATAAGCTGATGACTGGCCATTCTAAACCTTTACCCAGACCTTGTCTCCAAGTTCCAGCCCCTAAAGCCAACTGCTTACTTGACACCACCATAGGTACCTCTCAAACTGGTATGTCCATGAAACACACCTCTCCTCCAGCCCCACCGCACTCACTCATGATTCCTCCTATTCTGTCATCTCCCATATCCAATCTTTCACCAAATCCCACTGGTCCTGCCTTGCAACCATCCCCTGAATCTATCCTCTTCTCTGCATATCTACTGTTACCTCTGGTCACACTGATCAGTGTTACCTAGTATTGCCACCGGTAGAATTGAAAACTTGTTATATCACTTTTCTCAATTATTCACCCACCCTGAGTTCGCACCCTTTGATATGTGACTCTAGTTCCTCCCACTAGAGGTGGAGTGTACTTCTCATGCCTTGGATTTGGGCTTGGCCATGTGACTTACTTTGGCCAGTGGAACGTGACAAAGACTTGAAATGTGCTTGTGTAGTGAGGCTTGCTCTCTTGTGCCTCAGCCATCACCAGGAGAGGAACATGCCCTGGTTAGCCCACTGGTCTCTGGAAGATGAGAGAATGTAGAACAGAGGGTCAGTCCTTTAGCATGAAGTAGAGCTGTCCCAACTGTCCCAACAAATGACAAATGCAGCTCTGAGGCTAGCGTACCAGCTTCTGCAGGTCACCCACAGATTGTGAAAGACAAATACAGCTTCCGGTTTGTCCTCACATATTCTGGTACATCTTTTGGGGTTCCCATTTGTCCTTCCTGTCCCCCACTTTGTGACCAGCTTTTCTTTTCAGCCTGCACTGGCTGACCTAGGTTTACCACTGAGCACAGAGGCACAGCCTTTTGTAGATTTCTTCACTTCCTTTGCTTTGTGGTTCCTGGTTTGTGACTTTTTTCTAATCCTCCAGTGGTCTTCTTACAGATGTTACCTCACCAGCTTCTCCCATAAAGATGCAAGGGCTAATCTCTAAAATAAATCCATTATTTAAGGGCATCACATTACAATATGAATGAATCCCCAGACTCCTCACTGTGGCCTGCAATACAAGAGGGCATGACTTGGCCTCTCCTGCTTCATCTTGTGCCCATCTCCCTGCACCCTCCTCCCTGCTTGCCTGGGCACTGTTTTCACCATTCCCTCAGGACAAGAGCCAACTGGCTGTATGTTGGAAGTAACATTCTCTGTCCAGTCATTTAGCTCCTTCAAGACCCTCCTCCCACCCCTTCCCTGATGGTCTGGGTCTGGGGAGGAAGAGGTTAAGGTTGTTGGAAAGCCTGGACAGCCCCGGCCTGGTCTCCATCAGGGGCACAGCAGGAAGACCTGGGTATCCTTGCTGGATCAGGAAGTCTCCTAGCAAAACAATTAGGTAGAGTGTGGAAGAGGATGTGCTGCATGCTGCTCTCTGTCCATTCCTGTGCATTGAGGAAGGCGGGGTGGTCCAGGGCTGGGAAGGAGCAGCAATCAATGCCTCAAAGTGGTGAAAGCCCTGACAATTGGCTTTCTACTGCAGAGATTTGGCCAGCTCTGGGCAGAGGGTCAGCCTCTCACACAGGCCAATGGCCGGGCTGTCCTGCCCTCCCCTCCTTGGCTTTCCAGAGGTATCTTGAAAGGCCAAGAGAGCATGTCTGTTCTCCAAGAAATTTCCCCCAGCAAGCTCCTCCTAGTCAGTGTACATCTCCATGAGAGAGGTGGCATTGGCTCACCCTCCGGCCCTGCAGTTTGGAGAACATTCACACGTAGGGAAAAGGGAACTGTGCTACTGAAACACCACAGGAACCAGGGTCGTCTTGAATTTTGTTTCTTGGCTGCATAAGCAGAACTTAAAATACTTCTCACCTCCCACCTTCTGTTCCAGCCACACTGGACCACACACTGTTCTCTGACCCGCCCAGTTTGTTCATGGCTCTGCCTGGAATGTCCTTCTCCATGCTGGAATGTCTACTCTTACACATGTAGTCCTGCCTTCCTAGGCACTTCCGTATAACACCCAAGACTGTTAAAGCAAGGGGTCTCCACCATTAGCATGCACACAGAGCACCTGGCCTTATTGTTTTTGTTTTGTTTCTAAATTTATTTATTTTATTTATCTTATTTTTGGCTGCGATGGGTCTTCGTTGCTGCATGCGGGCTTTCTCTAGTTGCGGCAAGCGGGGGCTACTCTTCGTTGCAGTGTGCGGGCTTCTCATTGTGGTGGCTTCTCTTGTTGCGGAGCATGGGCTCTAGGTGTGCAGGCTTCAGTAGTTGTGGCACGTGGGCTCAGTAGTTATGGCTCACGGGCTCTAGAGCGCAGGCTCAGTAGTTGTTGTGCACAAGCTTAGTTGCTCCGCGGCATGCGGGATCTTCCCGGACCAGGGCTCGAATCAGTGTCCCCTGCATTGGCAGGTGGATTCTTAACCACTGTGCCGCGAGGGTAGCCCTCCACCTGGCCTTATTGTTAAACTTGAACATGGCCTGAGGCCTGGTTCTATATTTTTAACCCAAATCCTAGATGATGTTAGTGCTGCTGGTCCACAAACCATACTTGGAGAGGCGAAGATTGAAAACATTTATCTCATTCTCTCACCTGGATTTTTTTGGTCAAACACATGAAACTTTTTAAAAAGTATAACTTAATCTCTACTTTGAACCCCTAGTTGACTAATAGCAGAAAACATGTTGGTTAATTTCTGATAAACTTGGTCATTTCAGGTTAAATTCAGCTAATTCTGAAAATTTCCTTCCTGCCTGCTCCATGCCTCTCTTTCTCCGTAGGCTTTCATCTCAGTTTTGCTTGTGGTGGTGGGCTTATGGAACATCTTGGCAACTGGGGGTGGGAGGTGACATCTGTGCCTAAGTGAGTATACTGCTGGTTTTGGGTGCAGCATCTTTCCATCCTGGCTCCCACAAGATGTCTGAGTTCCCTTGGGGTCCCTGGCATGGACCAGACCACTGTCTTTCTGTGGGTCCTCTTGTCCCAACTGTGAGATACTCTCCTATCCCTCAGTTTTCTCCCATCTGGCTTGCACAGCCGTCTCTGGGGTGTGGAAAATGTTGGCTGTCTCCCACACTCCCTGTAATCCCCAGATGCTTTCTGGATCTGACTAGGTCCCTCTACTCCTGAAGATGGCTTAAGCAGCCACTGTGCCATGGGTACCAGGATACTCCAGGTGCCCTGATGAAAAGTGGCACAGTTCCTCTCCACTTTCAGATCCCAAACTGGTCTGAAATCTGAGGGTCTTACTGTCTACCTCCATCTTTCTGGATATAAACCTAGAGAGGAGGCAGCATCTCAGACACCTCAGCAATCTCTACCAGCATCTAAATGACTTGCTTAACCAGCAGGTCACCCCACTCCCTCTCTCCCCTCCCCCCTCCCTGCATCCCATAAAACTGCCTTTCCTTTTAATTTTTTGACTAGTTAATATACGCATATGGAACAAATAATTCAAATAGTACAAAAGAGTACTCAAATTTTTATATAATTTATTTAATCTTCCTGCCTTAGGACAATATCAACTGAATCTCCACAAGTGATGATGAAATCAGTGTGCTTCTACTTTACTCCACCTCTTTTCTCTCCTTTCCTCAGTTTTGATAGGTCATTACTAGTATTACTTCTAATGCTTAATTTCTCTCCATCAGGATGAATGAATGTGTTTATATGAAACAAATCTTCTTTGTGCAAGACAGTTGAGCCCTTGGCAGGTTGCTCATTATGTTTGATCCCAGCACACTAACTGATATCAGTGCTGCTCAAGCTCAGAGTACCACCAAAGACGCAGACCCTACTCTGGCTGCAAACTGCTATCTAGTGAGTACCAGACAATTTTAATTCATTTACACCTTTATTATTTGGGCTATCTACTTTAAACATCTTTTCATTTCTTTTTTATATAAAATGAACAAATCAGGATACTTAAATTCTTACTTTCACTAGTTTTATAGTTTTTATATCATAATGGTTTATAACATTTATGTTTTGTTTTGTAAACATAATCCTAATAGTTGAAATAGAGTACTCTCACTCCAGGGACTACAAGGTGATGCCCCCAAGGCTATCAGTGCCCATCACTGTAGAGATTGCAAAGAAACAATAACCTTCTCTCTACCCCCACCCCACGACATATGCTAGCCTCAGGTTCCCCATCTGGTTTCAGGTTTTAATTGGCATTCAAACATAAAAATTAAGAAAAATTTCCTAAATTAAAAAATCAAATTTGTAGATTAAAAGGCCGTACTATATTCTGAAGAAATGGATATAGGGTTTTTTTGGGTTTTTTTTTTTTTTGCCTTTTAAGTATTTCACTAAAATGTAAATTCCATGAGGTATAAGGACAGGGATTTTTGTCCTTTTTATTTACTGCTATGTCCCCAGTGTTTAAAATAATGTCTGGCACCTGAGAGCCCCCTGTAAACATTCAATGAGTTAATTGCTAAAGGAATAGACCAACTAATACAAACATATCCTATTAATGTTATTATATTTCAAAGATAAAGTTTCCTTTGGTTACCCAGTAGAAAGGTCATCCTATCCTCCCAGCCCCCAAAATCAGGCTGGCTACAAACTTCAGCACAGCAACATTCAAAGTGAGAAGACAATCTTGTACCTCCTGTGACACCATCAAGGCTAGCAATCTGGGGGAGGATCAGCGGGTGTCACCTCCATGCCTGGACTGGCTTGGCTGAGGAGGAAGAAAACACAAGGGTTCAGAGAGGGACTTGAGATACATTTCCCAGGTTCATATTCCAGCTCTGGCACCTGCTGACTGTAATCTTAGGAAAGTTACTTAGTTACCTCAGTTTACTCATCTATAAAATGAAGATAAAAATTGTACCTCCTCCTAGAGTTAGATGAGAATTAAATGAGTTAATGCTTGTAACTTGGCAAACAAGGAGATGGGATTCATTTTTTTCATTCATCAGATATGTATTGAGTACTCATTTTTTTCATTCATCAGATATGTATTGTGGCAGATGGAGAAGGAGATGAACTGATAAATAAGACAACTTGGTTCTTGGGCTGGTTGACCCAAGAAAGTGGTCCTTGTAGATGCATTTTGAAACAGTACAGTGAGAGCACTGAATAAGTGATGGGGTGAGTGGGGCCTTCATGGAGAGGGGCCCTCAAGCCTTGCCACAAACCTGGGCTGCCAGACATGTAAGCGTCAACAGGTGGGAGATGAACAGAAGATGCGACTACTCAGTAGAGACTTTAAATACTTTTCCTCTCTGCCCACCCCTCCCCATTTTGAGAACACTGACCCATCTCACATCCTGGCCCTACCCTGCTGCTGGCCACAGAGAGAGTATGTTGATGGTGGTTGCTGGATCTAAGTGCATGTAGACTTTGGGATAAAGGCAGCCATCTGGGCAGAAGTTAGAGCACATATGTGGAGAGATAGCAATACAAGAAACAAGGAGGAAGAGAGGGAGGAAGCAGGGAGAGAGACAGACAGACAGACAGACAGACACACACACACACACACACACACACACACACACACACAGAGATTGAACCCTGTAGGTCATATTCTAGTTCATCTTGGACCTGGTTCACTTCCTTCCCATGAGTTCTGCAAGAAACTCTTGGTTCTTTAAAAACAGTCTCACTTTACCTAGACTGGCTTAAATGGCTTCTGTTTCTTGCAGCCAGATGATGTAGTGAGTTGATTTATCTAAGTCTCAATTTCTGGGCCTGCCAAGTGATGTTATTAAACTAAATGCTGCCTAATATTTTTCTTAGCTTCATTATTCTTATTTTTCTTATTTTTTATCATGCTTAGCATAGCACCTTGCATGCCATTGATGTCTAGTAAATATCTATCAATACAGTTTTGAAAGCGTATTGCTTTCCCAAAATATTGCTTTGGGAAGGTGGGGTGTATGTGGGAGGAGAGTTCCCCAGATACATCTCTCTCACAAGCTCATAAACAATCCAGAGGTCTCCAGACTGGTGTCGACCAATAGCCCAGTCATGTCAGCCATGGACACTTCATCCTGTTCTTTTTTTTTTTTTCTTTGCATTAAAGGTTTTCATTTTTTGTGTTTCTTTTTTTCCAGCTTTATTGAGATATAATTGACATATAACATTTTGTAGGTTTAAGGGTGATGATTTGATGTGCACATATATTATAAAAGAATTACGCCAATAAGGTTAGTTAACAAATCTATCACCTCACATAGTTACTATTTTTAAAATCCTGTTAAGTTCTTTAACAGTTAGCTACTGCTATATAACAAACTATCCCAAATTTAGTGGCTTAAAATAACAACCATCTATTTGTCTTATGCTTTTATTGGTTGGCTATTTGGGCTAGACTCAGCTGCGCTCCCTCATGCATCAGTGGTCAACTCTAGGTTGGGTAGGGGACTTTACTGATCTTGTTTGGACTCTCCCACATGTCTGGGGCCTTGGATGGAACATCTGGACTGCCTTGGCTCTGGGCCATCCTCCAGCCAGCTAGCGCAGGCTTATTCACATGGCAGAGCAATGTTCCAATAGAAAGAGTAGAGGAATGCAAGGCTTCTTGAGGCCCAGGTTCTGAAAAGGCATGGTATGACTTCTGCCGCATTCTACTGTACTGGCCAAAGCAAGCAGCAATGTCAACCCAGATTCAAGGTGGGGAAGTAGACTCCACCTCTTCGTGAGAGGAACTGCAAAGTGTATGCAGGGAAGGGGATAAATGTAACTATTCTGGCAATCCATCTACCACTTTCTGGGTAATGTTGTCAACATACCAGGCCCTTGAAGTAGAGAAGCTGAGTGTTGGAGTGTTGGTCCCTTAAATGTTACTTAGCATCAGGGTCACCAAGCATGGCTGCTTAGGCCCCATAATATCCCTGAAGTTCACGAAACAGCCTTTTCCTCCAAGTTATAACTTAGAGCCTCTTCTATCTTCTCAACCCCTCCCCTCACTATGTGTCCAGGGACTCAGGTTGGAGGCAGAGCTGAGAGACAATCTCTCATCTCCCTTCTTTCAACTAAAGCTTTGTTACTGGGCCGAACTTGGTTTCTTCTTTCTCTAGAATGAAAATTATCTCCAAGGGGGGCCCTTTTTCACCTCTCCAACAAATATATTTCCAGCTAGACCACTATGCTAGGGTGCCAGACATGTCCAGGTGTATTCAGGTCCCAGGGACAGACCTCACCTAGGCTTCCTTATTTCTCTATTAACTCATTGGATCTTCCTTTGCAGGTTCTCACCTCCTACATAGCAGAGGGACAAAATGGAGTATGACGCAATAATTTAAAAGTCCTGCTGGTCTCGTTAGGTTAAAAACTCCCTCAAGTTCTTCCTCCCTTCCCAGTTCTCTCCAGGATAGATCTTTGGGGGAGATTCTGTCTTACCTTCTCTTGCAGTGGCATTTGAGACTGGTGCCTCAGTTCTCTTGGCTCCCCTGAATAGGGCTTGCTTTGTACCATCCCTTTGAAAGCAGCATGCTGAGGGGTGGTGGCCCCATTCATGAGCATTTGGCTGGCATACTCTGCTGATGCCTGCAGCCTGTGTACCTCATGGTTTGGGTGATCCATGCTCCTTCGGAGCCCTGTAGTGTTCCCTGTCCTCCCTAACCTTAACTCAGCCCTCGCCAGTTGCTCCCTCTGAGTCCCCGTCATGTTGTCCTGCCAGCCTCCAGGGCCAACTTGCCCTCTTCATGCTGGGCCTTAGAGCAGACGATTTGTGTGTCCTGTGTCGCCTCCCCTCAGCCCAATTCTCACCCTGGCTTAGCTGTGGTGGGCAGCTCCAGGCACAGTAACTCGTCCCACCTCAAGTGCCAATGGCAGTGGCTCCAGCTTTTCTGCCTCAGATGTTTCCTCGAAGCCAAAGATATCCACACAACCAGGAAGTAAGAAGAGGTAAACTCTCCTGGGAATAATCCTCAGCTAGTGGGGAATGAGGGTCAGCTGATAAACCCCCAGCTCCCTGACATTCAGAGCGAACAATTCTGAGGGGCATTTTACACAGGTGCTTAGAGGGTCCCCAGAGGAATGGAGTGCCAGTTGTATATCCTTTATTAGCTTCTCCTCCTTCTCTGTCTTCTCTTGCTTTCTGGGATCAACTCCTAAGTAAACGACCTGCACCCAAGTTCTTGTCTCATGTTCTGCTTTTGAGGGAGCTCAAACTAAGGCCCTATAGAAGGGCTTTGGCTCACAATTTAGCTTCCTTCTGAGGCCTCTGGTCCTTGGGAGCAGGGGGGAACTCTGCATCGGGTCTAGGCCATGCAGGAACTGTGGGTGACCCCAGAAAAAAAACCCAGGCCCTCCCTTTATGTAACATAAGCAATCCACTAAGTTGACCTTAATGAGGCTGCCCTCCACCCCCAGGTGAGTGTCTGAGAACTGGGGAGAAAGAGGTAGGCAGCCAGTGTGGCAATCTCCTCTATTTTATCCCCAGAACTCCCTTCAGCCCATCAACATATCTTCTCACTCTGGTCGAAGTCACAAATGAAGAAGGTGCATTTCCTACTATGTCCCCCACTTCTTCCTCCCTTCTCCCAGAATCCCCTGGGTTCTTAAGGGTAGGCTTTGGGCCTCCCCACTTCTCTGCATCTCCTGCTTCTTCCCAGGCATAAAGTAGAACTCTGATCTAGGTAGGCAAAGTCTGCCTCTTGAGATGTTATAGGGGGACATAAAAGAATGTGGAAAATCATTTTCTCTGACCATGCTTGATATTTCTGTCACTGTTTTGCTAAAGAGAAAAGGGAAGTTGGCTTTTTTTTTCCTTTGGCTGCACCACCTGGCATGTGGGATCTTTGTTCCCTGACTGGCACCCCCTGGACTGGAAGCACAGAGTCTTAACCACTGGACCACCAGGGAACTTTGGGAAGTTGGCTTTGAGACTCAAGTTCATCAGTGACCTCTTTGCTCTTAAACTTGTGCTGTCCCAATATGGTGGCTACTAGCCACATGTCGCTCTTATGCACTTGAAATGTGATTAGTGGAACTGAGTATTAAGTTTATGTAAACTTAATTAATTAAAACTTAAATTTAAAAACTGATAATTCAGTTATTGGGAAAGTTTTAAGCATGTTGGAACAACTTGGGTATGTGAATATACTTTTTCAAGTGAAGATTTTATAAAACCTAAATAGAGATCAAGTATTTTTAAATTTTTGAAATTTTATTTCAAAATTTAACGTCCAAATTGAGATGTTTTGAAGTGTAAATACACACCTGATTTTAGCCTTAGTACAAAAATAGAATGTAAAATACTTCATGAATATTTTTTATATTGTCTACACATTGAAATGGTAATATTTTGGTTATGCTGGGTTAAATAAAATATATTATTAAAATTAATTTCACTTTTTAAAATTATGTTTAATGTGGCTAGAAAGTTTTAAATTGCAACTGTGGCATGCATTGTATTTCTACTAGAGGATGGCTCTAGAAATACTTTTCTGCTGCTTCTTTGGGGCCATGTGCCTCCTGGTTTAGTCCATGGGGGTGGACGTCTGCAAGAAAACATGGTTTAAGGAGGCTTTAATATAGCAGTTTAATATTTGCAATATATTACCCCTGTTACAGAAGTATTGGCCCTACACTGCCTTGAAGGATAAAGGCATATTCCTTTCTCTCTTGTGCTTTCTGTATGGGGAAATTGATGAAAAGAAAGATGTTTTCTGGTGTCTTGAACTAATCAATCAAATTATTCACCAAGATGGAGACTCTAAGTGGAGAGGAATGGATTTTGTTTTAAACAGGTCAGTGTTCCTGGCAGCCTCATTTGGACAATGGATGGTCACCTGACCTAAACTGGGCCAATGAGTTGCTGTCCTGGGAAACTGGAGTAGAGACTAAGGGATTCTAGTTCCACCTGGCTGCCTTCTTCAACAGGGAGCTCTAAGCCCCAGTGATGGAAGTGATGGCCACCCTTTGCCGTGTGTCTGGGGTGCAGCCAACGCCAGTCTATGGTGAAAGAGAAAAGTTGGCTCCTCAGAGAAGACTTTCTGGGTTACTGGAAGCCCTTCAAGTTCTAGGTTTGCTTCTTACCAAGCTCTCCCTGCAGTTCTGACCCTGAGGTTGTAGGGAAATCCCCATGTCCTCATAATACGTTCCCCTGAGTGTGCTCTTATTACCTGCAAAGCAAAGAAGCTTACTAATACAGAGTAGTAACTCCAAAATTTGGGGTGGGGGAGGGGGAATTAATAATTGACCTTTCTGTTTATAGCTCCAGAAAGAACCAGAAGATAATTTTTTTTTTTCTATAGTTGATCAGTGGTCTCCTTGTTCTGGGGTAGCTGACACAGTTTTCACCACCAACCTTCAGCTGCATTTTGGGTTCAAAAAACTTCTGTGGCCAGTCTGGGAAGCAGGTCACCATTTACAACATTGTTTCTAAGGGAAACACATTCCACGATCCAAACAATGAATTTGGAAAGAATGTTTCGCTTCCAGGAGGGATGAGCTGACCCAGCTGTACCCTGAGGGTTGTCTACCCATTAATCCTTAGTCCCCCTTCCACGCTGAAAGGCATGGGGACCGACCCTGCAGGGTTGGAGTATGTATGTTGGGGGACAGTTGTGATAAAAGCGAGGGAACAAATAGGGCGCCCCAAATCTGGGGTGCTCTAGGGCTCCGTGTATACTGAGAGGCCCTGGAGGTCCAGGGATGGCTAAGAGGGGGAGGTGAGAGGAGGACAAAGAAACTTGGCCTCCTTCACATTTCTGTCACGTCTGCCAGCCCGCGAAGTCCAAGGGGCCTTGCTCAGCTCAAACCCTTTTTGGAATAAGCAAGTGTTAGAAAAAAATCCCATATCAAAAAATCCCGCATCCTCTGCCTGGGGAATCCAGGGCGCTCGACGTGGGCTCCGCGGGGCAGCGTGACTGTTCTCTGGGAGTGGCTGTCACCGCCCGGAGCAAACCAAGGGGCTCGGGCCAAGACTATATCCCTTTTGGAGAAGGCCGCGGAGAATGGGGTGAGTGAGCCAGCTCATCCTCCCCACCCCCTCACTTCTACCCCTCCACCCCAGGCCGGAAGAGGCGCTGGCAGCCTGAGCCCGGACTCGCAGGGGATGAGCAGCTACAGCTTTGTCTGGGAGGGAGGGGAGAAGCCCCGCCCCCCCGGGGGGGAGGGAGGGCGGGAGAGGAGGGGGAAGAAGAAAGGCCAGGGAAGAGGGGTGGAGGGAGAGATGGAGAGCTAAAGAAAGAGGGGGAGGGAGGGCGGTCAGATCCGATTGGGGCAGATAAAGGCAGAGGGGCGGGAGAGAGGGCGAGGAGGGGCGAAGGGGGACTGGGCGCCCGACCCCCAATCGCGCGGCTGCCGCAAGCTCAGCAGGGCTGTAAGGGAGCTGGGCCCGCCGACCGCTGACCGAGACGCTGGCTGGAGCCGTCCGCGGCCGCAACACCCCCACTTTCCAACTCCAAGGTCCCCGCAGCGCGCGAGAGGTGCAGCCGGCTCCGGACGCAGGCAAGGCGCGGGCCGCGGGCCGCGGGGAGCGAGGCTCCGGGCCCGATTTGCGGGGCGCAAGGTGTGGTGCACTGGGCGGTCCTCTCTCCCCTTGCCGAAAGTTTTCCTGCAGTGTCCCCTGCCCCGTCCAAGTCAGCCCCTCAGTCCTCGTCTGCTCCTGTTCTCCTCCCTTCTTCCCCAGACACTGGGGGTTCCCGGGCGTGTGGACTCCGCAGGGGCCGCGTAGGTGCGGAACCCCGTAGGTGCGGAACCCCAGCCTGCCCGCCTTCCGCGGGAGAAAGTTGTGGCTCTAGGCTTGTCCTCCCCCTCCGATTCCTGGGGCGTCCTTCCTTCTCTCCACGCCGAGGGCGGCTGCAGGAAGGCGCCCCCACCCTATCCCCGGGGTCCCCGGGATTCCCTGGCTAGAAGGTGCCGGGCGGGCAGGTGCAGGGATGGCAGGCCCCGACCCTTATCGGGGGGTGTCCTGGGGGGTGTCCGATCCTAATCTGGTCCTGTTCTTCCCGGCTCAACCGACGATTCCCTGGAGGCGGGTTCCAACCTCCGGCGCCCGAGACTCCCTTGGCCTTCAGAAGGGCGCCGGATGCGCGGGGGCCCTGGGTCCTCGTTGTACTTCCCCTTTGCCGGCTCGCGGCCCGTCTCCGGAGCTGATACCGGAGGTCGCTGGTTCTCGGCTTTGCATCCTCTCTCGCCAGAGAGGCAAGTGCCTTGGGCCGACCCCGGCCACTTCTGCATTTCGAGTGCCTGCACTGCGCTCAGTTCCTAAGCTGGGAGATCCCTGGGGACAGCAGAGAGGCACGGTGGCCTGACAGGGAGATATAGGGTTCCATCTTACCCTGGGGCGCTCCGTGGGTCCTGGGTTGTCCACCGCACCTCTGCGCCTCAGTGACAGGAGGAGCTGAGCGCCAGGCTTCTGAACGCTGCGATGCACTTTATTTCTAGGTGTGTGGAATCTGGATCCCTAAAACTTGTTCTCCCAGAGAACAGAGGCCATGTCTAGAACTGGCCAAATTTATAGTAAGTACTTTACATGTGATGAATGAATGTATGAACCAATGAGCTGACAAATAACAATTCCTGCCGCAGTTGATCTTGGTACAATGGGAGGAAAGAATTAGAAACAATGATTCTTTTAAACAGCTGTGAGACAGAGCCAGGGGCCTTCTTTCCCAAGCATCTGGTTGAGGAATCTGGGGTTGGATTTATTCTATTCACCAATCCACATTTCCTTACTGGGAAATTTTTCTGCAGGTGGTCTGAAGAATTAAAGAAACTTCTCAGTGGCTATATTGGGTAGTTTGAGGAGTTTTGTTTTGTTTTGTTTTTTTGTTTTCAAACTTGTGTCCAAATGCAGTGTCTCAGAGAATGTGGAGTCTGCCTGTGAGGTGCCCATTTGGGATCAGAGACCCTGGAGTATGGCCATGAGTGTGGGCACCAGCTGTGCTTTTTCCTCTGAACAGGTCAGCCTGATGCCTGGGAGCTGCTGCAGTCGGGTGGGCCTCAGGGGGACAGAAGAGGACCTCAAATGATGCCTGTGCTCGGAGAGGACAGTAGCTTTGGAAAGAGGGTAGTTCTTGCCTTGGGACAAGGAGGTGGAGATAGAGCATGCAACCTGCCCAGGCACCTGGGAGTCTGGGCTGGTTCGATTCGGGATTCCCTGTGCTGAGAAGGCTGGAAGGTGAATCCTGCTCCTCCTTCAGGAGAAGGGAGAGCAGAGGTGGAGTGCAGGGGGGATAGGATAATCTTTGGAGTGCAACCTAGGCATATCCTATGTTCCTCTGCCCTAGTTTTTTATGCTGGTGAAATCTGGTTAGAATGATGAGGGATACTTTTGGGGAGCTTGGCTGAGAGAAGGCCAGGGGATTTGGGCCCCTAGTCATACCCTCTTCCAGGGGAAGGTAGAAGATACGCCCTTTGCACCTGGCTGAGTGGGCCAGGGCCTGTGCAGTATTCTGCCCCTGCTGTACCTCCGGCTGGCAGCACCCCCGCCTTCCTGAGGGTGGTCTCACTCTGCCCCAGAGTCCACTTCTCTGCATCTCTGCATGGCTTCTGTTCTGGGTTCAGGCCCTCTCTCCAGTTTGTGTTATCCTAGGAGTTGGTCCAGGATGGTTGACAACCCTACACCTTGTTTTCAGCCCCTCAGCTCTCCTCGTCACTCTTGGATGCACTGGCCTACCTGGGACCACTCAGTTACCGAGTTTTGCTTTGATTTCTTGGTCTGTTTCCTGGAGCCAAGCTTTTTGTCTGCCTTCTGTGCATGAGCGCCTTAGGAATGGCCAAGAGAGTTGGCTGGAGAGGTGTCCAGGACCAAGTATTCTGGCACCTATGCTAGAGTGCCAAGAGCTGGACTGCGGGCCTTGCCAGAAGGGGGTCCTGTCACCAAAGTACAAAAGGACCTTGGCCTAATTATTTCCTTCAGTTTTCTCTAGGATACTTTTGGCAGGAAGTGTCCTCACCGGGAGGTGAGGTGTGGAGGGGGGACCAGATTGTCAGAGAATCCCTTGGAGAACTTGAGAGACTGGATGATCCCAAGAGCAGTCTCAGGATTTGTCCACATTCATTTTCCTCTGCCCAGAGTGAGAAACTGGGCAGGTCTCAGTAGTGTTCTTAGAATGGAAGAAGACGTACAGTCTCTGTCTTCAAGCTATAGTTGCGGAGAGCTGCTACAGCTGGGTTTGTAAAACTAGGGCAGTGGTCTCCTTCTACACTTCCCCGCCCCTCCCACCACTCTTCACAATTTGGTCTTTATTTATCCCAATGACACACTGTGCTATTTAAACACTTCCCTGCCTCTCCAGAAGAATTGTAAATAAATCTTTGAGGCTGCATAAGCTAGCACAGGCCCATGACTGAAGGCTTCATTTATTTGGCTATTTGTGGATTCCCATGGAGGACGTGGTGGGGGAGGGGATGGGGCAGGAGGCAATGGGGGAGCAGGGCACAGTAAACAGGAACATCTTCCAGACTCCATTGGCTAGGTGGCCAGAGGGTCATTTTTTAATCATCCCTTGGATGGTAGACTCTGGAGCCTGTAATCAGAGGTTGATGCAGCTGCTCGGGGATGACAGCTTGAGGCTGTAGAACTCCTGCCCAAGGCCGCTGTGACTGAACTAGAGAAGGCAACCTCTCACTGAAGAAGCGGGCAGGGAAGGGCATTTGGTTAATTCCCGTGAGATGAGCAAAGTGACTTAGAATGGCTTTTTCTATTCCTTATATTGATAAAAATTAGCAAAAAGATACCTTATATTTCCTTGGACATGTTAATCCGAAGTGACTTGGCAAATAGGTTTACTTTTACCAGCATAACACTTTATCCATAGTGTTAGTTTGATTAACTGCTCCTTTCTATAGAGAAATGAAAGAACTGTTGGATTTGGAGTTTGAATGGCATTCAGAATTTCTAGCAGCATGATATTGGGCAATGTAATAGATGCTGTCAACATCCTTCCTGTGTTCCCTTGACCTCAACCAGTGAGTGATGGGAGAAAGTGTATAAATACTCCAACTCCCTCACCTCTCTGTTGGGGTAACTTTGAGGCATATTCCATGCTGTCTTTCAGAGCTGCCTTGTAGAACCATATCCCAGTTGCTAACAGTAATAACTGTCTCCCTTCATTGGCTGCCTTCCTTTCCCTCTTTCACTTTCCCACTCCCTTTCAACTTGCACTCTAATCCTTTCTTTTTTTTTTTTTAATACTTTTCTCTTATGTTTTTAAAATAAATTTATTTATTATTTTATATTTATTTTTGGCTGCATTGGGTCTTCATTGCTGCATGCATGCTTTCTCTAGTTGTGGTGAGCGGGGATGGCTGTTCGTTGTGGTGTGTGGGCTTCTCATTGCAGTGGCTTCTCTGGTTGCAGAGCACGGGCTCTAGGCACATGGGCTTCAGTAGTTGTGGCACACAGGCTCAGTATAGTGTTCTGGCTCACGGTCTCTAGAGCGCAGGCTCAGTAGTTGTGGCACACGGGCTTAGTTGCTCCGTGGCATGTGGGATCTTCCCAGACCAGGGATTGAACCTGTGTCCCCTGCATTGGCAGGCAGATTCTTAACCACTGTGCCACCAGGGAAGTCCTCAAATCCTTGTCTTATGGTCAACTTCTGGGGGAAACCAACCTAAGGCTTTAGTCTGTAGTTAAAAAGTCATTTTAAGTCTTTGAGTCTCCATAGAGAATAGACCTTGTCAAGGGGGAGGGTTGGATTGGGAGTTTGGGACTAGCAGATGCAAACTATTGTACATAGAATGGATAAACAACAAGGTCCTATTGTACAGCACAGGGAACTATATTCCATATTCTGTAATATACCATAATGGAAAAAAAAAGATAAACCCTGATTCTGATAAAGTAGAACACTCCTACCACCCAGCAGGACCTACTCAGGGCTGAAAAGCTTGGGGCCACATTTCCAGCCACTTCCAATGTCACTGCATCCAGGAATTGTTCCCTGACTATGCCCCATGGGAGTACAGCCCCATCTTTTGCCTTCTCATCCCACATTTTGCCCATCCCTTTCCTTCTTGTTTCATTGTTCTCTCTCACCTTGTGAAATTTGAGAGCAGAGTCCTTGACTGACTCACCTTGGTAGCATCCTGCAAAATGCCTTTTATATCTTGGATTCCTCTTAAATATTGTTGACTGAATAAAAAATGAGAAGAAAAAAAAATAAAGTCTCTGAGTCTCAGTTTCCCCAGCTGTATGATGGAAATGATAACTATCTCACTGTGATACGTGCTCAAACAGGGGCCGGGCACACAGCAAGCATTCAGGCAAACATTTGCTGGCTCTTTGAGTAGTACAGACGGGGCTATGATGGATTTGGGAATGGGTGTTTTGGTGGACCATAGAGAATTATAATACTTTGGAGAGAGAGGCTTGAGAGCCAGTAGGAGCCAGCTCTAGCACACACCTGGCCTTGACTGGGCTGGGATGTGATCAGTGATCTTAATTTCCGAGTTTGTACACAGGGTGAGGAGGATATGAATTGTACTAGGTGTGGGGGCTTCCCTGGCGGTCCAGTGGTTAAGACTACAGGCTTCCAGTGCTTCCACTGCAGGGGGCGCGGGTTCGATTCCTGGTCAGGGAACTAAGATCCCACAAGCCGCGCTGTGCAGCCAATTGTACTAGGTGTCAAAATTTAAGGTATGTTCAGCTGTGCCCTGAACTGGCTGAATCACTGTGTATGAGACACTTCTGAGGTTCAGTTAAAGATTATTGAAGTGAGTGCTCTGAGTCTTTGGGGGCCTTGGTTTCCCCATCTCCAAAGCCAGGCCTTAGATGATTCCACAGGTCCCTTCTGGCCCTTGGTCTCCTCAGGAAGAGTCTATTGCATTCTCCTTCTGTCAGTACAAAACAGCATTTAACAAAAGAAAACCTTTCATATGTCTACAGTTAGGTTGCCCACCATGGGGCACCCAGCACTGGGCCATCCTAAAGTTTTAGTCTTTTCTGCTGGCACAAGGGATTTCAGTAGAATTATCCCAGTAAAATGTTTGCCTTCCTTGTGTACCAGTTTCACTTAATGACGTAGGCATGATGTGTCCCCAGAGGAGGCCTGAGGAGTGGGTAAGGAGGATATGGAAAGGATATGCCCTACTTTCCTGAACCACTATGCAATGCTGTAGACACCCAAGTGGAAACCAAGAAAAGTCCATGTGGAAGAAGAGACTTCTATATGACAGAATTCAGCGTTCCTAGTTGGGTTTTACTCACAATGCTCCATTGATAATCCTCCTGAGGGAGTCCCTGACTCAGCAATTCCACCCATAGGAATTCTTATCCTAAGGATATAATTGGACACATGAAGAAAAATATGTGCATAAGGGATGTCCCATGCAGCGTTTTTTATAATAATAACAACAACAAAAACGGAGACTAAATGCCCCCAAATAGTAAAATTGTTAATCATGGTGTATTTATACATTAAAATACCATGTGACTACAAAAAATTTAGGATACAGATGTGTATCTGTTAACATGGGAAAATAGGATACATTTCTAAAAAGTAGGTTACCAAACAATGTGCTATTTTTGTAAGATATATCATATCATCCACTTATTTGCCTCTGGAATGATATATAGAAAAATGTTAATAGTGGTTGTCTCTGAGTGGTGGAATTTTGGAAGATTTTGATCTTAAATTTTTTACATTAAATATTTTCGATTTTTTATTATGGTAAAATATACACAATATAAAATTTACCTTTTTAACCATTTTTAAGTATACAGTTCAGCGTCTGTCTTAGTCTGTTTGAGCTATACTATATAACAAATCCCACAGATTGAATGACTTACAAACAACAGAAATTTATTTCTCACAGTTATGGAGTCTGGGAGTCGTCAGGGTGTGAGCGTGGTCAGGTGAGGGTCCTCTTCCAGAATGCAGACTTCTCATTATATCCTCACATGGCAGAAGGGGCTTGGAAGGGTCTCCTTTAATCCCATTCGTGGCTCCACCCTTATGACCTAATTACCTCCCAAAGGCCCCACCTCCTAATACCATCATAGGATTTCAACATATGAATTCGGGGAGGATACAGATATTCAGACCATAGCAGTGGCATTAAGTGCATTCACAGTGTTGTATGACCATTGCCGTTATTCATTTCCAGAACTTTTCCATCATCCCAAACAGAGACTGTACCTGTTGAACATTAACTCCCCATTCCCTCCCTGCACCCCAGCCCCTGGTAACCTCTATTATACTTACTGTCTTCATGAATTTCCCTATTCTAGGTTTCTTATAAAAGTGCAATTGCACAGTACTTGTCCTTTTGTGGATCCTAATCTTTTTGCTTATCTATATTTTTAAAATTAAAAAAGTCTGTTTTACTTGTGTAATAAAAAGGAAAGGAACAAGAAAGACCTGGGAGAGAATTGTGGTGCTTGGTCTCTGGTATTGTCATTTCAGGCTGGGCCACAAGGTCCTGGCCATCCTTGCTGCCTCTGCCGCCATTACCTGGGGTGGGGGTCAGCGTCTGACCTCCATCTCAGCCTGGCAGGACAAAGGTGGATGACCAGTGGGCCTCAGAACTAATCACATTTGGGGCTTGCTGGTTGCTGGCAAATCATCTTATCCCAGGGTTTTCTGTGTGTGGTGGTGGGATTGAAAGGGTGTGCTTGGGGTTCACTGTGCCTCAAACCTAATAGCTGTCATGCAGTGAGTGAGGTCCAAACCAGGTGGAAGTCATGTTGCTGAGACCATCTTTCTTAAAGATTGAGAAGGAGAGCCTCAGCTTTTCTATTTTAAGCATCCTTTGTGTATTTCTGACCCTGTGGCTCAACTCAACCTACTAAATACCCACCAATGGCAACTGTGGGTATGGCTGCTGAATCCTTTGTCGACAGGCAGGGTCAGCCTGCCAGGGATGCAGGGAGGACTTTAACTGGTAGAATCCATGAGATCCTAAGAACTCTGGGGAGATGGGTAGTGGCCTCAGATAATCAGTGCCCTCTTCCTAAGGCTCCACATAGGCTCTTACAGTTGATTATACAGATATCTGGGGCAAGGATTGATCTCTTGTGCATGTGGTGGGTTGTGTATATGACAGGATAATTGGGAACATGGTGCAGAGGGGTGGGGGCAGGGGAGGGGGTGTGTATGTGTGTTTCAGTCTGGCCTGAGGTGAGAGGAGGTCAGGAAGCTTTGGTACCCAGAAACTGGATACTAGGTTGTGTGGCTCTATTCAGGGGTCATGGGAGTGGGTCAAGCGGCTTTACTCTGGGATGTCTTGTTCTGTGGAAAATGTTTTTAAGTTTCTCATTAAGCAATCTCCCACAAGAGCCTGCCCCAACCCTCCAGCGAGCTGGTGAAAGAATGTAGGTCTGGGAGGACAGATGTGCCTACTGTGTTCTCTGGAAATTTCTTCACCTGGCTCTGCCTGTTTTCTTTCTGCCCAGCAGAAGGCTGCTCTTTTAATCCCAGACAGTGGGGGAAGTATAAAGATGTTACGGAAACAGTCTTTGAAGGCCATTTTGAGAAGTTTGGTTTTTCGTGGTGCTGATTTTTCTTTAGGGTTAGTCAGCTGGTTGCAGGACAGGCAGAGGAGGGTGTGAGTGTGGTTTTGTGGAAAACTTCCCCTCAGCCTCCTGGAAATGTTCTGGAATCCCCTGGATGAGCTGTTTCTCCTGGGTCTGAGATCTGCTATGTGAAGCTTTCCCCACACCTGTTGTAGGGCATTAATGAGGTTAAAAAAGGGTGGATGTGAGATGCCCCACAGTGGCTACCCCAGGGGAGGGCTCAGCACACAGTGACCCTTCCTCCGCTCGCCTTCCTTACAGCTTTCAAGGGTGAGGAAACTGCCTGTCTCTGGCGGTGGAGGAGGCCAGCGCTTTGGGCTTTTGGGTTTCCAATCCTGGCCCTGTGTAGCAAGGAGAGGAAACCCTAAGATCTCTGCACACAAAGCTCATAGTCTCAGCCTATAACACCAAAAAAGGGAAGAACTGCTGGGGTTCCCTTAGGAAGGGGATGTGAGGTCAGAGATGAGTTTCAGAGAAGCACTTAGTAAACAGGAAGCGTGGCCAGAAAGAAACCTGTGCTTGTAGGAAGTGCGGAACTGGAGACGGCCTCCTCACCTGCCAGGATAAGCCAGCAGTGCCTGGAGCTGACGGCGAGTGGGGGCTCAGAGCATGAAGAGTGACACAGACCTTGGGCCCTCCCTGTGGGACAGGGCTCCACCTAAACCTTGCAATTATTGGGCTGGAGGAAAGCTTAATTTGCCCTTCTGAAGGCAGGACTTTAAATACCCATAAAATAGCCCTCGGTTTTGAGAAATGCAGGTGAAGGAATGCTTAGTCTTATGTGTCTTGTATGCCTCCACTAACTTCCCACTCTTTCCTCATGCCAAGTCAGTTACATGGAGATTTGCACTTTGTTGAGCTTTATCCTGTGAGGGGCCATCTGGGCAGGGTCCCTCTGGCTGAAGATGACGGAGGCGCTGCTTCCCTTCCATCAGGGAGGCAGAGGTGGCCAGGACCTTCCCTGGGGCCTGTAGGTACTGGAGGGTTCGCTTTCTGGGTCTTTGGGTTCTCTGAGCTGGAGTCTAAGTTCTTTGCACACACACACACTCCCTCACACACCCATACCACACATTCATATGTGCACTTGCATGCTCTCTCACACCCATACGGACACATTGACACACACACTCTCCCTTACATATCTACATCTATACATTTACTCACATCCACACCTACACATTCACACACATACCGCTTCTTCTGTCTGGAGTTTTTGCTTCCTTTATGCCTTTTTTGGCCCCATTCCAACACCCTGCTCATCCCCTGTGAGGCTAAGGTTTCCTTCTAAATATCTGTCCTGAAGTCAAAATCTTGTGGATGTTGACGGGACTTCCCTATAAACAAGTAGTTGCTCATCTGGGCCCGCGGAATGATCGTTTGGCGGGGGGTGACTGTTGTGACTCTCGGGGTCACTCGACTGGCCACCTGCCTGCTGGCGTGAGAGTAGGAGGCAGGCCTTCCCGGCAGGCATCCCGAAACCATTCCCTCAGATCTTCCCCAGCCACACTGAGGGACTCACACCTGTGTGAGGAAGGCCTAAGCAAGAAGGGTCAAGGACCCAGCTGTCAGTGGAAGGAGCTGGGGCTTTGCAGACCTTGCTGCTGGCAGGAGGGCGCCCAGCTTGGCCACCTGTCCTGCTGAATCTCAGGTCCTCATCTGGCAGGTGGACCAGACAGAGACTGCCTCCTGAGAGAGAAGTGAGGTTGCCTGTCAGCAGGGGTCTCGTACCTGTTGTCAGTCAGGCACCCAGGTTTTTTCCAGAAGGAGGGGGGCAGGCTGTTTTTGGGGCCCATGAGTGTAGGGGGTAGCTTGTTCTTTAGACAGAGGGTGAGTTGTGTCTGGGGATTCGTGGCTCTGTAACATTGCAAATACCTGGGTCCCTGGATGGGATCTCCATCCCAGGCTCCTGCAAGGTCTGCTTTCCCTTCAGCTTGTCTGCCAGGCCAGTCACTGACTCACCTGCCTTCCCCAGGGCTGTGGCCAGCAGCTGAAGCCAGCCTCCAGCTGCCTGTCCTACTCGGAGACCCTCATGTCCAGCCAGGGCACCACAGAAGGAGCACTGGCCTCATCATGTCAGCTCTGTGACCTGGGACAATTCACCTGACCTCCGGGACCTTCTGTTTCCTCATCTTTAAAGTGATAAAAATAAAGCCTTCCCTGTGGGTTCTTGTAAGGAATAGGAGAAGGCTTCTAGAGTCTTGTCACCAGCAGCACCAGCATCACTTGGGAGCTTGCTAGGAATGCACATTCTCAGGCCCCACTCTAGAGGTACTGAATCAGAAATTGGGAGGAGGGGGACAGGAATCTGTATTCAATGAGCCCTCTGGGGGATTCTGATATACACTTCTCTAGAATATGGCCAGGTCAGGTGACTTTTAGCTGAAAACTCTTTCTTCCAATTCACCTCAAGAGAAGCTGTACTAAATAAGGGTTCTGCTTTGCATCAGACAGTCCTGGGTTTGAACTCTAGCTCTGCTTCTTCCTGGCTGTGTGTCTTTGGACAAGTTACTTCACTTCTTTGTGCCTCAGTTGCTTCATCTACAAAATGGGAATATTGTTTCTTTCTTCATGGGGTTGTTATGGGGATTAAATGAGTCGAAGCAGGTAATATCTAGCTTGTAGCAAGCTTGCATTTCTGGTAGTTGTCTATTATTCACACTTGTTGTTTTATTATTAACATAGTAATACTGTTGTGATTGTTCTGTTCCCTATTTGTGAGGGAAACAGGAGACCAGGGCCTCCTTTGACTAGTCTTCTGTTAGTCCTCTTTGCTACCTGCCTCCACGTTAAGTGCCCTCCCTCCTCAGGCAGGACAAGCCAACCTCTTCCCAAATACCTTCGCCTCCCTTTTCCCTAACCTCTAACGTCCTTTTGGGGTGTGGAGGGGCAAAGCTTTGTATTCACATTCACAATAAAGCTGAGGAAGTAGAGTACATATACCCAGTACACTTGACCTTATCTCTCCCTTTGGTGCTGTTTGATGTTCTTTTCCTGAGCAGAGTGACTGAGAACCATGTGGGTGGTTCCCTGGGGGCCTGGACATGGGGTGGGAAAGGGATGGAGGAGGCACATGGGTTTGACAAGTAAGTGGGCCTTTTATTGAAGAAACCATGTAGATGGAAGGCAAAGTATGCTGTTTCCTTCCTAGGCAGCACGAATTTTGCCCATGTTTAGGACAGGCTCAGGTGGAATCTCTTGTAATCTCTAGATCTTGGCAGCGCCCCAGGTCGCAGCTCAAGTCTCCTTCCTTGTGTGGCGCAGTAGGGCTGGGGTTTCCTGTTTGCCATCAACACTTCTTCCTGCCCCCATACGAGGAGGCTGAAGTGCGGAGGGGTCAGCACTATCTCCTCTCCCACTGCTTGGTTACAAAGCAGGCCCTCAGGAGACCTGATGAGGCAGTCTTCGATACTGCCTCGGATAGTATGAAGCCATGGATAGTATGAAGCACCGTGTCAGATAACTTTCTTCTCCAACCCTAGAGCTCCAGATCGTCCCCAGAGGGCAGGGCAGACCAGGGTTCAGAGAAGAGGTGGGGAGAGGCCCCAAAAGGGGAAGCTGCAGGCCCCCAGCTAGTGTTTCCTTTGCATCTGGGGCCTGCAGCTGGCTCCCTGGCTTCTGGGGTGTGGTGCCCTGGTTTGGTGATGGGGCCCCTTGCATCAGCTCTGTGCCTGTACACACTGATCCTCGGGGATGCTCTGCACTGCCCCTCTCCCCTTTGAAATATTAGTAATGGGAAGGGGGGCACTGAAGACTCAACTCAGTTTGCTTTTAGAAAACTCTGTTCCTTCCATTCTTGAAAGGCTTCGTTGAGATGCATTTGGGGGTGTCCTCAGTTTACACAGCTCTATCCCCATCAGATTTCATAGTGGTTCTCAGTCCTGGTTGTACATTGTCATGACCTGGGGAGGTTTTAAAAATGCTTGTGGCTGGACCTCCTCCCGGAGGGTCTGATGAAATTGGTCTGAGTTGCAGCCCTGACATCAGGAGTTTCAAATTAACCCCCTACCCCATTCCCCCTCCAAGAGAGTCTAATGAGCACCCAGAATTAGAACCTCTGAGATGTTGTGTGTCCTGAGTTCAGCTGTTACTCCTTCCCACTTTGGTTTCAGCTGAGGCTTGCCAAGTGCATGTCCTTCTCGCTGGTCAGGGGGTGGCTCTGTGGGGTTTGGCCCACTGGGAATGCTTCATGGAATAAGCCCTCCCCTTTCCCAGCCTGTCTCTCTCTCCTAGTTATATTTTCTTAGAGACTGGGACTGCCTGGGTCCTATAAATTCACTGTTGCTCCGGCACCCCCCCATCCTACCCTGGAGCTGAGGTGGGAGTGGGGTGGGGCCTGGCTCCTGTTATGCAATCAGAAAGACCCTTTAGGAAACAGGAAACAAACAAAACACCACAGGGGTTCTTCATCTCACTCTGGACTTTCCAGCCAGGGGTGGCCCCCCTTTCTGTTCTGTATTTGCCTGCTGGGGACTTCCCAGTTGATCAATAAGATGAGAGACACTTGGTCTCTAGGCTGGAACAGAAACTGTGTAGGGATTAGCTAGCCTCCTGGGGATGCTCTGCGACCAGATTAACTTCAGTGTGTTCTCTGGGCTCCCTGACAGAAAGCGAGTGAGGGCACAGGAGTCTGGAGGAACCAAGAGCTAAGAACAGAGGAGCTTCTGCTCTCTTTGAACAGAGCTTTGATGCCTTTCCCACCTCCTCAAGCTTCCTGAGGACTTAACGCTTGCCCTCATCACAGGAAACTGAGCTGGTTAATTTCAAGAGCCTGGCTGGCCTCTCATTTATTCTTGGGGAGGCTGGAAACACCTGTGAGTGGGGGGGGGGCCGGTTCTGTGAAAAGAAAGAGGAAAGGATCCTTTGTGCAACAGCTACAGGGTAGCTACAGGATTTTGACTGGTCCAGAACTTGGGCAAGTCTGTCCCCATTCCTGCAGCTCAGCCTTGTACCGACCGGACCTGGAGATCCTGTGCAGGCAGCTGTTTTGTCCCAGCTTGAGAGTGGGTAGAGGAAGGTGATGGAGACAGGAGCTTCAAGCCCTAACGTGGAGCAGGTGTCGTGGCCGCTACTGGTACCCACCCAGATCCCCTTTATCTATTTTTTTAAAAATAAATTTATTTATTTGTTTTTGGCTGCATTGGGTTTTCGTTGCTGCATGCGGGCTTTCTCTAGTTGTGGCAAGTGGGGGTTACGCTTCGTTACGTGCGCAGGCTTCTCTTGTTGTGGAGCACGGGCTCTAGGCATGCGGGTTTCAGTAGTTGTGGTTCGCGGGCTCTAGAGCGCAGGCTCAGTAGTTGTGGCTCACGGGCCTAGCTGCTCTGTGGCATGTGGGATCTTCCCGGACCAGGGCTCGAACCCATGTCCCCTGCATTAGCAGGCGGATTCTTTTTTTTTTTTTTTTTAATAAACTTATTTATTTATTTGTTTCTATTTTTGGCTGCGTTGGGTCTTTGTTGCTGTGTGCAGGCTTTCTCTAGTTGCGGCAGGTGGGGGCTACTCTTCGTTGCAGTGCGTGGGCTTCTCTTGTTGTGGCTACTCTTGTTGCAGAGCACAGGCTCTAGGCACACGGGCTTCAGTAGCTGTGGCTTGTGGGCTCTAGACTGCAGGCTCAGTAGTTGTGGCACACGGGCTTCCGCGGCATGTGGGATCTTCCCAGGCTAGAGATTGAACCTGTGTCCCCTGCATTGGCAGGCGGATTCTTAACCATTGCGCCACCAGGGAAGCCCCCCCTTTATCTACTGCGTGTTATGGGTGTGGACTGCCGACAGGTCTCAGTTGCTCCCTAGTCTTGAGAATTTCTCTTGCAGGATAATGCCTGGGTGCTCACCCCCTCCTCCCAGAGGTGGCTCTCAACCAGTGACTGACTAGCGTGGGGTACAAAGGCCTGGCCTGCCTGTCTTAGGGTGGGACAGTTCGGTGGAGTTGTTCACGCCCTAGAGCTCCCATGGGATCAGGCTGTGGCTGGGCTCCAGTTCCTTCCCCAGCCCAGTCCTTCTTCCCTCACTCCCTTACAGGTTTCTCCTGAAATCAATTCCTTAATAACTCATGTGCACTAGAATCCTCATTTTGACCTCTGCCTCTAGGAATTCCCTAACCTAAGACAGCAGGTTAGCTTTCTTTGGGCTGACTGTTGAATCCACTGTCTCCGCTGAAGAATTAATAATGAGAATGGGAATATTTGCAGGAGAGAGGCACAGTGTGAGAGCTGGGGGTCCAAAGAGAGAAAGCTGTAGGCCTAGGAGAGGAAAGAAACACCAAATGAATGGTTTCTGTGTGGTGGTAAGTGCTGTGATGAAGGACAGGCTGAGGTGTGGGTGCCTATCCCCCCAACACTGCCCAGGGACAGCGAGAACAGTTTGTAGGAGGAGGTAAGTTTTGGATCCGGGTCTAGGGAACATGTGAGTTTGTTTGGGTCTGAAAAGCATGGGCACACTCACAGAGCATGAAAAACAGGCGTAGAAAGTTCTTTGTAGCTGGGATGTCATCTTCAATAGCTTAGGAACCTTCCCTTTGTCAAGACATTCTCTTGGATCTTAGGGACGGTTGTGCCCTCAAGTTGTCCTGGGAACAGGCAGGAAGTAGTGGATGGGTCTTCACATGGGAAGTGCTAGGTTCTGCTGACAGGCTGCATGGCATCGCCCAGGCATTTAATGGAGCTGAGGAGAACCCAGAACATGCCAGGGCATGAAGTGGTGCCAGAAGAGAGGACTGACTGGTTAGTGGCCTCAACAAGTCTCCACTGCAACTAGTTGACTAGAGGCTCCTGTCCTGACTTGGCAAAGCCCAGCGGTATTCACACCTCCAGACATGTCAGCAGACATGCTTTGTAGTTAGTAGACATTCAATACACATTTTAGTTGTACTGATCTAGAAATCTTGAGGGCCAAATGGCCACGTTCACGGGCGGTTCAGTAGGTTTAAATATGTTTTAGACTTCTAAAGAGTGACTCCACATCAAAGATTATTTGTGTCAAATCTGCCGTTTCATTCCTGTCCCATTCTGTCTCTCCTCCTTTCTCTGTATGGGAAGCAGTGAGCTGTCTCCGTTCTGTGCCTGAGATGCTGGCTGATGTGGGAAGCACCCTCCTTCCTCTCTGTCTTGCTTTCCCCTCTTCAAAGAGATGGTGAAGATTGGTTCTATATTCTCAAGGCAATGTGGAAGCGATGCTTGGAAATGATCCTTACAAGGCACTGTGGAGTCCAGGAGGGCTTCATAAATTCTTGATAATAACAGAGAAGGCAGAAGAATTGCAGCCAGCTAGCTGAGCAAATCCCTCTCTTCGAGACTGTAGATATTGGCAGGCACCCTTGGCAGAAGTGTCCAATTGAATGTGGATCCCAGCCCCATCAACCATCTTCCTCTGACTCTTCCTTGTGTGAGAACAATACTCTGCTTAAGCAATATTGGACTGAACTCTAAATTTCCGGCCTTTTGTTTGCTCTGCTACTGTGTTTGCCTTAAAGTGTATGTAAATGTAGCTGGCTCTTTTTTCCTCTCCAGCTGGCTGGAGGTAGCCAGTGATTTGTGGTGATGGTTGGAAAGTTTATGAAAACAGATACAGTTGTTGTCCTTGAGATAGACAAAGGAGGGGTTGGGTCCTAGCATCAGCTACCTGTAATTTCAATTCAACAATGTGGTCGGCTGTGTAAGTATTTTCCTAACATTCCTAACCCAAGAAACGTAAAAGTAAGAAAAAAGGTGGGGAGAAGTCAGGCTGAAGACAAATATTGGACCAAGTGAGTCTATAGGTCAGATTTATAACAATGGCCTTGGTGAAGTCACTCAATATGTAGACAGAGCTTTAGAGAATTCCCACATTTGGGCCATCAGACTACTTGATGATTTATATCAACCTGGTAAGTAAAAAATAGTGATAAGGGAGATTGAACATCTTTATTAACTATTTGTATTTATTTTTCTGTGAACTATCTGTTCATGTGCTTTGACAAATTTTCTATTGAGTGTAGTCTTTTTCTTATTGAATTATTAAAGACTTTTACATATTAAGGAGATTAACCTTTCATAATATGTATTGTAAATATTTTCCCCCAATTTGTCATTTGCCTTTTGACTCAGGATAGGGTAAACTTTTTTTCTCAACAGAAGCTTAAAATTTTTACAAATTGGTATCCGGTTTTCTTTTTTCATCATGCCTTCTGGATTTCGGGTCAAGAAAGTTTTCCCCAGTTCAAATTTCCCTACATTTCCTTCTAGCATTTTATGTTTTTAATGTTTAAGTTTTTAATTCATTTATGATTCCTTTTGGTGGAAGAGTAAGGTAGGGATTTAGATTCCGCATCTCCCCCTTTCCAAAGGCCAGTCAATTCTCCGGCAACATTTTGTTTTATTAGTCTATCTTTTCCCTGCTATTTAGAAAGGTAGCACACATTCTATGTTCCCAAATATGTTTGGGTCTATTTCTGTATGTGATATTGTTTCATTAATCTGCCTGTTTTCCTCAAGTACCAAATAGTTTTAGTAACTGCAGAGAAGACTTAATTTCTCTAATTGGTATTTTCAGTAGATTTAAGAGGATGTAGTGTCAAAAGGGATTTGTCTTGGGAGCAGGACAGATTGCTTTCAGATCCAAAACAAAATTACCAAATTATAGGTTATTATGGAGGCAGTGAATGAGAGTCCTGCAGAAAATCCAATCAGTGAGTTAGAAAATTATCTGTAGAATTCTGGGGAAAATAAGGAGGTGGAGACTGTGAGTAAAAATTATACGAGACTTGGAGGATAACTGCAGGGATGTATGTAAGTATGTATGTATGTATAGTGCTGGAGAGAGGGGATAGAGACATTGCAGAAGAAAAAACAAGAATGGAAGGAAGAGAAGCAGGAATCAAAGCAAGTATAGGATATTTCCCTGGCTGGAGAAAGACCTGAATGTTCAGGATGAGGTCTGTCAACGGCCAGGCACTACTAATCTGATTTCTACTCCATCCAAGCTTTGGCATTGGCTCTGGCCGAGGTCCCCCATGATTCTGTGTGGTAAATCAGAGGCCCCTCTGGGTTTCCCTTGGGCTCCCACCACCAGCTCCTGGCTCTGCTGATCTTGGCCTTCTTCTCAGGGCCCCCTGTTCTCTTGGCTTCCAGGATACTGCGTCTCCTGTTTTCCCTCCCCTTATAGGGACTCATCTTTTCTCTGCCCGTCCCTGACCTACTGGGTCCTTTGAATCCCTGCCCTTGGCCCTGCCCCTGCAGCCCTCCCTGCTCTCTCCCTGGTAATCTTGCCACTCTCCTCACCTCCCTTCCTTCAGCCAAGCCAGGATTCCCCTCCCTGGGAGCTCCACACTGTCACTCTCCTGGGCCACAGGCCTGGCTGTGCTTCTTGTCATCTGCATCACGGGGTTCCATGGCCCTGCCTCAGACTCAGCCCGTGTTCCTCACACCAGTGCTTGTGACTGTGTATGGCCACCTTCATCGCTATCCTCAGCAGTAGCCAGGCATCGTGCTGGACTCTGCCTTTACCCCCATGTCGAATCTGGCCCTTTCCAAATCTTTTTATTGATGGATCATGACTTTTTCTCTACCTCTTTAAACTCTTTAGACTCTGTTACTCCATCCCCACTGCCTGCTTTCCTGGGACAGGCCTCTCAATTGGTCCCCCTACCTCTGTTTTCTTCCCCAATCCTTTCTCAAAGTAGACAGCAGAGTGTGATAATCATTCCAAAATTCAACTCAGATCACACCCTTCCCTTATAACTTCCCTTGTTTTCCTATTGCCACTATAAAAAAATTATCACAGACTTGGTGGTTTGAAACAACAAAAATATACTCACTTACATTCTGGAGGCCAGAAGTCTGACATTGGTTTCAGTGGACCAAAACTAAGGTGTCAGTAGGGCTGCGCTCTCTCTAGAGGCTGTGGGGGGAATTTCATTTGCTTGCCTTTTCTGGCTGTGTTCCTTGGCTCATGGTCCCTTTCTCCACCTTTCATCCACAGCATAGCATCTTCAAATATCTTTCTCTGCTGCGGTTGTCTGTAGAATCTCCCTCTGCCTTTCTTATTAGGGCACTTGTGATTACATTTAGGGTCCACCCAGGTAATCTAGGTTAGTCTTCCCATTTCAAGATCCTTAATTTAATCACATCTGCAAAGTCCCTGTCACCATATAAGGTGACATTGACAGGTTCCAGGGATTAGGAGCTGGATATCTTTGGAGTCCATTATTCAGCCTACCACACCCCCCCATTGTACTGCAAAGTACAAACTCCTCCATATGGTCAAGGTCCAGCACACACACCACCCCATCTTGGTGCATGCTCCTGCCTGGACCACTCTTCCCCTCACCTTTGCCAGCTCTGTCTCATCACTGAGGTCTCAGTTTAGAGTTCACTTCCTCCAGAAAGCTCCTGGGACCCCACCCAAGTCCAGATCAGGTGCCTTTCCTGTGTGCTGCTGTGGCACCTGCCCTCCTCGATAGAATTGTCTTTCCCCTCATATCCCCTCCTGCTGGACTATGTACACTTGAAGGCAGGGCTGTGCCAGTTTACTTGCTGTTGAACTGCCATCAGTAAACGCAAAGCTTTGACACACCTTAGGCACACAATAAATGAACGTATACATTTACATATGCATAGAAGAGGTGCTTTAAAAAAATGGGTACTCACTAGTTATGGTAATTGTCACTTAAGAAAAAAAGAAAAACTTTCTCAGTAGTCTGACTTTCTTTCCTTTTCCTTTTTTTGCAGTACATATATACTCCAAATTTTATGATTTTTTTCCCTTTTTTGAAGAATTGAAAAATTAAAATTTAGAGAGAACAGTTGTGTTCTTGGGGTACCACTTTTGGGTATACAGGTGGGGTATGAATTTTCTGAATGGAACTCTGCCCTCCACTCCCCTCCTCCCACTTATACCCCTTCCTTAGGGAGCCTTTGTATTAGTTTCCTGTTGTTCTTGTAACAAATTACCAAAACTTAGTGGCTTAAAACAATACAAATTTATTATCTTCTGGTTCTGTAGGTCAGACGTCTGACATGGGTCTTCCTGGACTAGAATCAAGGTTTTGGCAGGGCCTGTGTTCTTTTCTAGAGGATCTAGGGGAGAATCCATTTCCTTGTCCTTTCCAGCTTCCAGAGGTCACCCACATTCCTTGGCTCGCACCCGATTCCCCCAACTTCAAAGCCAGCAACAGTGGGTTGAATCCTTTTCACATTGTGTCACTATAACACTGATTTTCTGCCTGCTTTTTCCATTTAAAAAATTTGTGGCAAAACACACATAAAATTTGCCATCATAACCATTTTAAGTGTACAGTTCAATGGCATTAAGTACATTCACATTGTTGTGCAGCCATCACTGTCATCCAGCCACAGAACTGTTTTCATCTTGCAAAACTGAAACTCTATACCCATTAAATAGTAACTTGCCATTCCACCTTCCCTAGCCCCTGGCAACCACCATTCTACTTTCTTGTCTCTGTGGATTTGACCTAGGTACCTCATGTAAGTAAAATCATATAGTACTTGTCCTTTGGTGACTAGATTACTTCACTTGGCATAATGTCCTCATGGTTCATCCATGTTGTAATGTGTGACAGGGTTTCCTTCCTTTTTAAGGCTGAATAATATTACATTTTATATATATATATATACATATGCCCCCCACATATATATGTGTGTGTGTGTATATATATATATATATATACACCCCACATTGTTAATCCATTCATCCACTGATGGATATTTGAGTGGCTTTCACCTTTTGGCTGTTGTGATTTATTCTGTGAAGAACATGGGTGTACAATATCTCTTCAAGGTCCTACTTTCAGTTCTTTTGGGTATGTACCCAGAAGTAGAATTGCTGGATCATATGGCAGTTCTATTTTTAAGTTTTTGAGAAACTGCCATACTGATTTCCACAGCGCTGCACCATTTTACAAATTCCCACCAATAGTGCACAAGTGTTTCAGTTTCTCTGCACCCTCACCAACACTTGTTGTCTCATGTCTTTTTGATGATAGCCATTCATCAAAATGTGAGGTGATATCTCATTGTGGTTTTTTCAAAAAATTTTATTGAAGTATAGTTGATTTATAATGTGTTTAATTTCTACTGTACAGCAAAGTGACTCAGTTATACACATATGTATTCTTTTTCATATCTTTTCCATTATGGTTCATCACACGATGTTGAATATAGTTCCCAGTGCTATGCAGTAGGATGTTGTTGTTTATCCATCCTGTATATAATAGTTTGCAAGACTTACGTTTCCCTGATGATTAGTGATATTGAACATCCACAATCTAAAGCCTCCCGACAAAGAAAAGCCCCAAGACCAGATGGTTTCATTGGTGAATTCTACCAAACATCTAAAGAAGAGTTAATACTGATCCTTCTCAAACTCTTACCAAAAAATTGAAGAAGATGGAACAGTCCCAAACTCATTTTACAATGCCAGATCCCAAAGCCAGATAAGGACATTACAATTTAAAAAAAAAACAAAAAAAAAACACTGCAGGCTGAAATACTAGATGAAAGAAAATATAAAAATTCTCAACAAAATACTGGCAAACTGAATTTCAACAGTGCATTAAAAGGATCATACACCATGATCAAGTGGGATTTTTCTCAGAGGCTGTGGCAAGCAGTGGCAGCAGCCAGCAGTGTGGCATTTCCCTGGCCCTGGGTCAGTGTTGGGCTGCTCGAGCTGTGGATCTGAGGCAGGGACAGAGAGCCATGTGCTCCCCGCCCCTGGTACATGGTCTGCTGAGTTCCTAAGGACACAACCTGACTTTAACCTCTGTCTTCACCTTTCAAATATAGGCCTCTCGTCTGATGAAAAGAGAAAGGAAGAATGGACTACAGTCACCAAACTTCCCTAGTCCCATGTGGACAAGATAAATACATTTCCAAGTAAGATTTTTTGCTGTGGTATTGTGTTTGCAGTGGCCAGTCCCATGTCAATGGAAGCCACTGGCAGAGGAGCCTCCTCTGTGCATGAGAGGATCTCATGTGTGTGAGAAGGAGAAAGCAGCTGAGTGTGGATTAGTGAGAGCACCAGCAAGGTTGCTGCTATAGATAAAAAACATGCCCCCATGGGGCTTCCCTGGTGGCGCAGTGGTTGAGAGTCCGCCTGCCGATGCAGGGGACACGGGTTCGTGCCCCGGTCCGGGAAGATCCCACATGCCGCGGAGCGGCTGGGCCCGTGAGCCATGGCCGCTGAGCCTGCGCGTCTGGAGCCTGTGCTCCGCAACGGGAGAGACCACAGCAGTGAGAGACCCGCGTACCGCAAAAAACACACAAAAAACAAAAGAAACGTGCCCCCAGAGCCTGGCCATAGAGAGTGAAGTTAAGGAGGTCTTTAGGACATGGCACCCTTAGGGGTTCAAAAGAGATGATGTCCTGGAGGGCTTCCAGGAGGAGGAGTTGGTGCTGGCTGCTCACTGTCTTGTCTGTGGTATACCCCAGGGAAGTCCTGGCTGGGTTGTGTCCCTGTGCTGCTGGGGTTCTCGCTAAAATGGGCACAGGTGCCCCCTGAATAGCAGGAGACAGTTTCATTGCTTTATATGCACTAAAATCTTTTGAACTCAGATTTTTGCTGATATGGCCGGGCCTAAGCCAAAATAGACTTTCTTAAATTATAAGTTTGCAGATATATTTTTACATTCAGCACAGGGATTTGTACATATATATTGTTCTCTATCTTAATGAAATGTTTAATTTATTTGAGACCAAATTGTTTGAATTCCTTTAGACACACTTGGCCATACACAGACACACAGTTGTGTGAGCTATGGATCATACTTATCTCTTCACTGATGGATTTCCCCCGGGGCTTCTACTGACCAGTACTTTTAAATCCTAGTTTCAGATCTTTGTGTTCAAAAGTATCAAACAGCTTTTGTTTTAGGTTATTTGGAGTCACATTTTTTGCTAATTCACTCCAGCTTATCTAGGTTTAACTTGTCTGGAACTTCTTGGAGTTTCCAGCCGGTTTTGACCTCCTGTGTGGCCCCAAATCTCTCCATTGAATGGCTGGACTTAGAGGGACTGAACTCCCTTGCCTCTTGCCTGAGTATAGGCAAAAGAACACACCTCAGCCTCCTCAAGCCCTTCCCAGGCCTCCCCTCATTCACTTTCAGATAAAACTTGTTCACAGCATTTTCAGGTTTGATAGCTCTCACTCTGATCACAAAGGGTGTGACATGCTCTCTCACATTTAGTAGAGCTGTGCTCCCAGGGGGGCCACTTGGAAACCAGTATTTAGAGGCCTTGTAAGGTTTTTAAAAAATATTTTTATAAACTAAAAGCACCTAGAATAGATTAAAAAGATAAAAGCACCTAGAAGGGTACATTGCTAGGCTTCAGAAGCCCCCTCATGCCCACTTGTAGTCACCACTCCCAAAGGAGAACCACTGTCTGAATTCTGAATTCATATAAATGGAATCATACAATATGTGCTCTTTTGTGTCTGGCTTCTTTCACTCAGCGTAATATCTTTGAGATTCATCCGTGTTATGTGTAGTTCATTCGTATTCTCATTGCTGCTCCATTGTGTGACCATAGCTGCCTTTATTCATCTGTTCCACTCTTGATGGGAGTCAGTAAATTTTTAAACACATGATAAGGTCATGTCAATGAAGCATAAGTCAGTGGGACCCAGGCCTGTCCCTTTCAACTTTCTGAAATTCTAGGAGTTTCTGAGTCTTGTGAAGGTTTGTAGTGATTGTCCCCCCCTCACTCACAGCATGTGTGAGGGAGGAAAGGCTGTGGAGAGGCTGGAGAAATCCTGTCTGTGGGCTTTTGAAGTGTGTTTGCCTCTATGAATCTGTGATTTATTAAGGCCTGCATATTTAGCTTGGGTTTGGGGAGTGTTGTGAGAGATGCCAACCTTTGTCAGCAGACCAGACCTGCGTTGGTTTTCTGGAGTTGCTCTTTACATCCAGTCTGTTCTAGGTAGTATTTACTCTTGACCTTGACCTTGAACTCTGGGTGTGTGTATGTGTATATGTACACATGTAGACAAACACCCAGACTGGAATGACTGAAAGCCAGCTTAGAGGTGAGAAAAAGAGGGAATAACTGCATTATAAGTGGCTTCACCTGAGATTGTGACACCTCTTGTATTTTTCCCTTAAGGAACGAACTTCTTCTGCATCTGAAGACCTACAACTTGTACTATGAAGGCCAGAATTTGCAGCTCCGACATCGTGAGGTAAGGAGTCCCAAGGAAGATCTGTGAGGCTCCTTCCCTGGTGGCCAGCCCAGTCTTTGTCTCCATGTCTCCTGGTCTGAGAGTCCCTGCCTCTCCTGCCACAGTGAGGAGCCTCTCGATGCTAGCGATGTTATTGGGAGTCCCTAGAGTTCTTCAGAAGGAGACCCCAGGCCCAAATTTTTTCTAAAAAGGATGAGTTTTCTGTTCTGGAGACATTGCTGCGGCTGTGTGGCTGGGCTAGCGCCAGCCTCAAAAAAAGAACCCTCCCTTTCATGAAATGACTCTTTCAGCTAACTCTCAAGCAGCCTTCCTCCTTTGGGGCAATTCAGGAACTTCACACAGTCCTCTATGTTGACACATCTGGGCCCATGTCCTATTGCTGAAGCAACCTGGACAAGTTACATAAGCTCTGGGTGGTAACTCTTGGCCCTTCCCCACAACTGCAGCAGCCTTCCTTGAGTGCCTTCTTGGAGTGTTCTTTGTTATCCATCTGTCTTTCCCCAGCCCCCATCCTGAATCTAAGCTTATTCATACTGTATCCATTTCTGTAAAGCCTGTTTCAGATAGATGGTGGAGTAATATATACTCAAATGTCCTTGACCGATAAGAAGGTGTGTGTAATACCCTTCTAAACACATTTTCAGGTTGTCAAGCCATGGGGATTTAATTCATAGAAACAAACGGATATCCAGATGGCAGAATTTCAGCTACTAAGGCGGGCTGGTTGGGAATACTATGTAGTGGCTTTTTGTATGTTCCTCAAACCACACCACATAGGCAAAGTCCTACTTTGGGTTAAATTCTGCCCTACAATCATGTGATATAAAGTAATGATGCCAACCTTGACCAGCTAGAAGGCCATATATGACCTGTGCTTAAATAAAGCTTTCCTCCCTAAGATCCCCAAATGCCCTAAAGTTGCTGCACTCTTCTCCTGCCTTCTTTATTACCCCCTCCCTCTCTAAGGATGATCCTGGGGCCCAGGTTAGTTGTTCAGTGAACAAGTATCATCTTCATTCATGTGGCTTGTCCTGAAGATGTGGCCATAGCCCAGATATCAGGTCTTGGCCCTGCTTATAAAACATGGGTTCATGCAGCGGACATGGGTTCGAGCCCTGGTCTGGGAAGATCCCACATGCCATGGAGCAACTGGGCCCGTGAGCCACAATTACTGAGCCTGTGCGTCTGGAGCCTGTGCTCCATAACAAGAGAGGCCGTGACAGTGAGAGGCCCGCGTACCACGATGAAGAGTGGCCCCCGCTTGCTGCAACTAGAGAAAGCCCTCACACAGAAACAAAGACCCAACACAGCCATAAATAAATAAATAAATAAATAAACAAAAACAAAAAAACATGGGTTCAGAAAGGTTTTTCTGAAACTCTAGAAAGAAAACCTGACCCTTTAGGCATTGTCCTCAAACCCTCTACTAATTAGTGGCTGGACCATTAGCAAGATTTTGGTCGTTAAACAGCTTTTCTGAGATGTGTCCTATAGGTGATTAAAAGGTTTTATGGTGATTAGTTAGATCCACTTCTTTGGGATAAAACATGGAAATGTTTTTAGAAGGGTTTCACATTTAAATTCTTATCAGTCAACAACCCTTGAGTATAAAGTTGGAATTCTTACAGGATTTATTCACCTCTTGGAGAGCTGTTATGTAGCACATTAGCTAATTATTGGCCTGGGAAGTTCTGCTGTTAAGAAATCTGATTAACACATCATCTCCCAACTCATGATCACATGATACTCTTTTTAAGGTAACAATTGATCTGGTAGAGGAGCTAGTATTCTGTTGAACAAACTTGAGGAAATGTTACTTTAAATCTCCTTCAACTAGTGGGTCAGATTAACATATAACATGTTATAGCTAAAGACACATCACTTTCCATAGTAGGGGAGGGGAAAGTAGCTAGTTTAAGGCTTTAGCTCTTGCTTCTGTTAGCAGGGTTAGTCTCACATACTTTAAGAAATGTAATTGGACTTCCCTGGTGGCACAGTGGTTCAGAATCTGCCTGCCAATGCAGGGGACACGGGTTCAAGCCCTGGTCTGGGAAGATCCCACATGCTGCAGAGCAGCTAAGTCCATGCGCCACAACTACTGAGCCTGCGCTCTAGAGCCCGCGAGCCACAACTACTGAGCCTGTGTGCCACATCTACTAAAGCCTAGAGCCCATGCTCCACAACAAGAGAAGCCACCGCAATGAAAAGCCCATGCATCATAATGAAGAGTAGCCCCCACTCGCCGCAACTAGAGAAAGCCCGCACACAGGAACGAAGACCCAACACAGCTAAAAATAAATTAAAAAAGAAAAAAAAATGTAGTTAACTTTCTTTAAAGTCATTAGTATAAAAACAAAAAAAAAACATTGTTATAATTTGCACATGTCTATGAATTTTGAGGCAACTTTGCCCTGACCTCTGAGGTCAGCTTCAGAGCCTCAGGGGTAGTTTACAAGTGGAGAGAGTGTCTTGGAGCTGGGGTGTGACTGTAACTTGGGTGCACCCAGCTGGACACATCAAGGATGCTGTCAGTTACCCCCAACAACATGGTGCTGGCTTCCTTGAGGCTTTTCTGGGCTCACCCTGCCAATTGTTTTGTGGCAGGAAGAAGATGAGTTCATCGTGGAGGGACTGCTGAACATCTCCTGGGGGCTGCGCCGGCCCATTCGTCTACAAATGCAGGATGACAATGAACGCATTCGCCCTCCTCCATCCTCTTCCTCTTGGCACTCCGGCTGTAACTTAGGAGCTCAGGGGTGAGTGAAGAGAGATGGGACTGGGGGGTGACCAGGGGTATCTGGGGGTTCCATCTATTCTCAAGCAGGTAAATTCCACCTACTTCCAGCAAGCCTTGACCCCAGCTCCTATTCCCACTGCTCCCTGCCTTCGACGGGATGAGGAGAAAGGGGTGTATGTTGGTGTTATTGGGCTTCCATGCCTGTCACCACAATCACTGAGTGAGAGTCAGAGTGAGGAGGGGAGATGCTGAGTCAGAGAGGGGAAGCACTAAGGCCTGGGTGAGCAGCATGCCTTCCCCAGCGTGGAGACCCCTAGTCTCTGAGGGGTATCGTAGTGGCCAGCCAGGCCCAGTCTGCAGATTTCTGAAAGGACACCTGATGCCCCAGCATCCTCCCCACTGGGACCACTCCTTATAGAACGACCCCACCCCAGAGACATTTAGGGCTCAAAACTTCTGTCCAAAGCTCTCTGTGTCTGAGGGGAACCTGGAAGAGGAAAAAGAATGTCAGGTCCTGTCCAAGCCAGCCAAGCAAGGTCTGCTTCAGGCCACACCTGGAGTTGGGTGGTGGCGTGATGGTCTTGAGAGGTCCCCTCTCCTTGGTTCCCACTGGAAGGTCTGTGAAGACTAAGCCTGTTCCTCCCTGTAGCCAAATGAGTAGTTCAATGCATCTAGTAAGGCACACCCTCTTTACTGTCTTTCTGGGGCTTCAGTTTTTAGGATCAAGTGACTATCCCTTGTTCCATCCTAAAATTTGCTGGTACTGAATGCCTTGGGGCCAGAGCGTGGGTGGAGTGCGCCAACCGTTCAGCCAAACCACAGTGATGTTTTTTCTGTTTTAAATAAGAACCAAGCCCTTTCTGTTGACCCCATTGAACATTTTGTTAAACTCCACAGCCAAATCTATTCTTTGCTAAAGTTGAGAGAAACCTACAATGTGGCCAAAGCCTGTTACTGATCTGGTTTCTTTCCAAGGGAATTTAAGGAGGAAAATCTTTGCCTGTCCCATCAGCGCCAGGGCGTCCAGTCAAGGTTCTCTGGTTTCATCTAACTTTGCCGGTTTTATATACTCTGCTTTGTTTTCAGCACTTTCACTGTATTTGGTTTCGAGTGGGCCAAACCCTTTCCACAGCGCCAGCCCAGGCCCTGGGGTGTTACATTCCGTTTCCTAAGTGAAATGATTTTTAAAATTCCACTTGACCATGTGGCCTTTGGCTGGCCTACTAAGGGGTCTTTCACGCTGTACACTTATTTCTTTTCCATTCCCTATGGCATCAAGCTGGTCTTGGCTGGTTCTTGAAACCTGCAAATACTTTGAGAGAGTTTTCAGGAATGGTAAATAACGTTGTCCCAGTGCCTGCTATAATAAAGTGAATGCCTGAGCCACTGTGTTAAGAAGCATGCTGAGACCAGTTTCTGCTTTGGCAATGAAGAGTGCTTTGGACAAGGGAGTGGGAAGCGGCTGCTATGGGTGCCAAAAGTCCACCATTCCTGAGAGGCTCTGCTCAGTTTCATTCTGGGGCTCAGAAGCCCACTGGTTATAATACAATAGGCAGTTCTTTCAGATTTTCAATTTTCAATTGTCTTCCCTTAAAATTAGCATCCCTTGGGATTTCCCTGGTGTCCAGTGATTAGGACTCTGCATTCTCATTGCAGAGGGCCCAGGTTCAATCCCTGGTCTCAGAACTAAGATCCCACAAGCCACATGATGTGACCAAAAAAAAAAAAATTATCCTATCTCTGCTGAGTCCCAGTGTTACCAAACCACACTTGGGTCTGCTCATCTACGTGCAGTAAAGCCAATTTACTGACACCAGGTTGTGGTGAAGGAAAGTGCTGCGTTTATTGCAGGTCCAAGCAAGGAGTCCAGGCAGTTAATGCTCAAAAAACCTGAACTCTCCGATGGCTTTCAACGGAGAGTTTTTAAAGGCAAGGTGAGGGGAGAGGGTCGCAGGGTGGTAGATGCTCTTCTGATTAATTGCTGGTGAGGTAATTGGGTGGTATTTCAGAAGTCAACATCATCTGGTTCCAAGGGGTTTGGGGTTTACCTGCTTGTGGTCAGAATGCAGTTAACTTCTTACACCTGGTGTAAGAAGATACTTTTAATATTTGCAAAGCAACTCATGGACATGGCTCGGGATACTATTATCTATAGCCCTTGAGGAGGAACTAAAGGTCCTTGACTTTGTTTTTTGGCTAAACTGTTATTATCAATATTTTGTCTTGCTTGACTGTTTTCCTTAGTTTCTGCATTTTCTCACTTCTCTGATTAAATTTGTTCTTTGGAACTCAGGGAAGACCTAGGAGGCTAAAGCTTTTTTACAAACAAGAGGAGCGGGATACAGGGGTCTGTTCCTGGGAAGCCCCCACAGGGTCCTGCTTTGTTTCACCAGGGCACCTGCATTCTTCTCAACATGGGATGGTCCTAATTGGTTAAATATTATTCTCCTTTCTGGCCAAATCCTCTGTTGATTTTCGATGTGTTTCTCTGAACTGCCACTGTACTTTTAGGCTTTGAGGAGTATTTTCCAGCTATCATAGCAATACCAGGCCTCAACTCAGATTGCCTGCTTGTGACCCTTTCTCCAGCAACCCTGAGAACAGTGCCATCAGGGCCACTTCCAAAGCTGCCCTGACTCTTGTAGCAGCCAACCTATTACTTTCCATTCCTGTTAGATGGCAGAAGCAATTTCTGAGTTATTCCTCCAACAGAAGTGGGTCTGAACTAGAATCTTGTCCCTAGAAGTAAATGACCATTATTAGGGTTTTCTAAATAAGCTATA
>NW_021703769.1:30805538-30924274 GCF_005190385.1 Monodon monoceros | reverse complement strand
TCCCTAGAAGTAAATGACCATTATTAGGGTTTTCTAAATAAGCTATAGAATTTGTACGTGCTTAGAAACTCAGCACAGGCACCACACAGGTGTTCTTTGTTGTTCTCTGTCCTGGACTTCATGTTGCTGCAAATACTGGGAACAAGCATTTTCTCCCTCCAGAACTCCCCTTCCCTGCCAAGTGCTTAGCCCAGGAACTGGACCAGCCTCGTGAGACACTCAGCACAGCCTACCATGTCCTTTGTCACCTTCTGTGTGCTGGTACCCAGCCTTGCACAGGCCAAGTGCTCCCTTTGTACAAGTGGGGTGGGGTGGGACTGGGGGCATTCTTCTGCAGGGGCTGAACCTTTTGTCTGTTTTCTGCTCACCAGCACTATCCTGAAGCCCCTCACCATGCCCAAGATTCCAATCTCAGAGGTGGATGCCCTGCCTGAGAATGATCAGACATCAAGTCCCACAGGTACATGCATGGTGGGAGGATCCTCTAGTTTGGGGCCGACTGTGTGAAGACTGATGTGATGAATGTTGTACACTGTTACTTATGTTTTGGAAACAAAATTCACATGGTTCAATATTCAAAACTTATTAAAAAAAAAAGAATTGAAAGTTTCCCATCTCATCCACCCACTGAGTTTCCCTCCCTAGAAGCAAACTGAAGGCATTCTTCCCAAGATACTCTTTGCAAGCACAAGGAAATACACACCAACAAAGCTTAATGATTGGATGTCATTTCTTTTCTTCCCATTTTTATGTAACTGGCTGCATTTTGCACATCCCGTTTCTATTAGTTTGTCTTGAGGATTGTTCCATACAAACCCATGGAGAACTTCTGCATTCTTTACAGCTCTGCTGTATTACATTGTATGAAAAAAATGATAATTTAGTTGCTCCCTATTGATAAACATTTAAGTCATCTTTAGTCTTTTAGACAAACAAAAGTGTAGAGTGTCCTTATACATGTCTCATTTCACACATTTGTCAGTGTCTGTAGGATTCTTTGAAATCGAATTTCTGGATCTGAGGCTATGTGCATTTGCAATTTTGATAGATATTGTCAGTTCGACATTATCTTGCAAGTCCTTATATCGTGCTTAGCCTGTGCAGACATTGTTCTAAGCGCTTTAAATGAATTAACTTATTTAAACCCTCACAGCAATCTCATGAGGTGGGTGCTATTGTTATCCCCATTGTATGGATGAGGAAACTGAGGCACAGAGAGTTAGTGATATATGGTGTTGGGAAGGAAGACAGTTTTCTCTACCTTCTGGGTTCTTCTGGCTGGTCTAAGAATTAAATTGACATGAGACAGATTAACAGGAGAAAATCAAACAAAAGTTTAATAGCATGTAAACATGGGAGAGACCCAGAAAAACTGAGTAACTCACCAAAATGGCTGATGCCCTCACCTATTTTTGTGTGTGTGTTTGAAATTTATTTATTTTATTTTTTAATTTTTTTACATGTTTATTGGAGTATAATTGCTTTACAATGGTGTGTTAGTTTCTGCTTTATAACAAAGTGAATCAGTTATACATATACATATGTTGCCATATCTCCTCCCTCTTGCATCTCCCTCCCTCCCACCCTCCCTATTCCACCCATCCAGGTGGTCACAAAGCACTGAGCTGATCTCCCTGTGCTATGCGGCTGCTTCCCACTAGCTATCTATTTTACGTTTCGTAGTGTATATATGTCCATGCCACTCTCTCACTTTGTCACAGCTTACCCTTCCCCCTCCCCATATCTTCAAGTCCATTCTCTAGTAGGTCTGTGTCTTTATTCTCGTCTTACCCCTAGGTTCTTCATGACATTTTTTTTTTTCTTAAATTCCATGTATATGTGTTAGCATACAGTATTTGTCTTTCTCTTTCTGACTTACTTCACTCTGTATGACAGACTCTAGGTCCATCCACCTCACTACAAATAACTCAGTTTTGTTTCTTTTTATGGCTGAGTAATATTCCATTGTATATATGTGCCACATCTTCTTTACCCATTCATCCGATGATGGACACTTAGGTTGTTTCCATCTCCTGGCTATTGTAAATAGAGCTGCAATGAACATTTTGGTACATGACTCTTTTTGAATTATGGTTTTCTCAGGGTATATGCCCAGTAGTGAGATTGCTGGGTCACATGGTAGTTCTATTTGTAGTTTTTTAAGGGACCTCCATACTGTTCTCCATAGTGGCTGTACCAATTCACATTCTCACCAGCAGTGCAAGAGTGTTCCCTTTTCTCCACACCCTCTCCAGCAGTTATTGTTTGTAGATCTTTTGATGATGGCCATTCTGACTGGTGTGAGATGATATCTCATTGTAGTTTTGATTTGCATTTCTCTAATGATTAATGACGTTGAGCATTCTTTCATGTGTTTATTGGCAGTCTGTATATCTTCTTTGGAGAAATGTCTATTTAGGTCTTCTGCCCATCTTTGGATTGGGTTGTTTGTTTTTTTCTTATTGAGCTGCATGAGCTGCTTGTAAATTTTGGAGATGAATCCTTTGTCAGTTGCTTCATTTGCAAATATTTTCTCCCATTCTGAGGGTTGTCTTTCGGTCTTGTTTATGGTTTCCTTGGCTGTGCAAAAGCTTTGAAGTTTCATTAGGTCCCATTTGTTTATTTTTGTTTTTATTTCCATTTCTCTGGGAGGTGGGTCAAAAAGGATCTTGCTGTGATTTATGTCATAGAGTGTTCTGCCTATGTTTTCCTCTAAGAGTTTGATAGTATCTAGCCTTACATTTAGGTCTTTAATCCATTTTGAGCTTATTTTTGTGTATGGTGTTAGGGAGTGATCTAATCTCATACTTTTACATGTAGCTGTCCAGTTTTCCCAGCACCACTTATTGAAGAGGCTGTCCTTTCTCCACTGTATATTACTCCCTCCTTTATCAAAGACAAGGTGACCATATGTGCGTGGGTTTATCTCCGGGCTTTCTATCCTGTTCCATTGATCTATATTTCTGTTTTTGTGCCAGTACCATATCGTCTTGATTACTGTAGTATAGTCTGAAGTCAGGGAGCCTGATTCCTCCAGCTCCATTTTTCGTTCTCCAGATTGCTTTGACTATTCGGGGTCTTTTGTGTTTCCATACAAATTGTGAAATTTTTTGTTCTGGTTCTGTGAAACATGCCAGTGGTAGTTTGATAGGGATTGCATTGAATCTGTAGATTGCTTTGAGTAGTAGAGTCATTTTCACAGTGTTGATTCTTCCAATCCATGAACATGGTATATCTCTCCATCTATTTGTATCATCTTTAATTTCTTTCATCAGTGTCTTATAATTTTCTGCATACAGGTCTTTTGTCTCCTTAGGTAGGTTTATTTCCAGATATTTTATTCTTTTTGTTGCAATGGTAAATGAGAGTGTTTTCTTGATTTCACTTTCAGATTTTTCATCATTAGTGTATAGGAATGCAAGAGATTTCTGTGCATTAATTTTGTATCCTGCTACTTTACCAAATTCATTGATTAGCTCTAGTAGTTTTCTCGTGGCATCTTTAGGATTCTCTATTTACAGTATCATGTCATCTGCAAACAGTGACAGCTTTACTTCTCTTTTCCGATTTGGATTCTTTTATTTTTCTTCTCTGATTGCTGTGGCTAAAACTTCCAAAACTATGTTGAATAAGAGTGGTGAGAGTGGGCAACCTTGTCTTATTCCTGATCTTAGTGGAAATGCTTTCAGTTTTTCACCATTGAGGATGATATTGGCTGTGGGTTTGTCATATATGGCCTTTATTATGTTGAGGAAAGTTCCCTCTATGCCTACTTTCTGCAGGGTTTTTATCATAAATGGGTGTTGAATTTTGTTGAAAGCTTTCTCTGCATCTATTGAGATGATCATATGGTTTTTCTCCTTCAACTTGTTAATATGGTGTACCACATTGATTGATTTGCGTATGTTGAAGAATGCTCGCATTCCTGGAATAAACCCCACTTGATCATGGTGTATGATCCTTTTAATGTGCTGTTGGATTCTGTTTGCTAGTATTTTGTTGAGGATTTTTGCATCTGTGTTCATCAGTGATATTGGCCTATAGTTTTCTTTGTGACATATTTGTCTGGTTTTGGTATCAGGGTGATGGTGGCCTTGTAGAATGAGTTTGGGAGTGTTCCTCTCTCTGCTATATTTTGGAAGAGTTTGAGAAGGATAGGTGTTAGCTCTTCTCTAAATGTTTGATAGAATTTGCTGTGATGCCATCTGGTCCTGAGCTTTTGTTTGTTGGAAGATTTTTAATCACAGTTTCAATTTCAGTGCTTGTGATTGGTCTGTTCATATTTTCTATTTCTTCCTGATTCAGTCTTGGCAGGTTGTGCATTTCTAAGAATTTGTCCATTTCTTCCAGGTTGTCCATTTTATTGGCAGAGTTGCTTGTACTAATCTCTCATGATCTTTTGTATTTCTGCAGTGTCATTTGTTACTTCTTTTTCATTTCTAATTCTATTGATATGAGTCTTCTTCCTTTTTTTTTGATGAGTCTGGCTAATGGTTTATCAATTTTGTTTATCTTCTCAAAGAACCAGCTTTTAGTTTTATTGATCTTTGCTATCGTTTCCTTCATTTCTTTTCCATTTATTTCTGATCTGATCTTTATGATTTCTTTCCTTCTGCTAACTTTGGCGTTTTTTTGTTCTTCTTTCTCTAATTGCTTTAGGTGCAAGGTTAGGTTGTTCATTCGAGATGTTTCCTGTTTCTTAAGGTAGGATTGTATTGCTATAAACTTCCCTCTTAAACTGCTTTTGCTGCATCCCATAGGTTTTGGGTCGTCGTGTCTCCATTGTCATTTGTTTCTAGGTATTTTTTTATTTTCTCTTTGATTTCTTCAGTGATCACTTCGTTATTAAGTAGTGTATTGTTTAGCCTCCATAGTTTGTATTTTTTACAGATCTTTTCCTGTAATTGATATCTAGTCTCATAGCGTTGTGGTCGGAAAAAGTACTTGAAACAATTTCAAGTTTCTTAAATTTACCAAGGCTTGATTTATGACCCAAGATATGATCTATCCTGGAGAATATTCCATGAGCACTTGAGAAAATAGTGTATTCTGTTGTTTTTGGATGGAATGTCCTATAAATATCAATTAAATCCATCTATTTAATGTATCATTTAAAGCTTGTGTTTCCATTTTTTTCATTTTGGATGATCTGTCCATTGGTGAAAGTGGGGTGTTAAAGTCCCCTACTATGAATATGTTACTGTCGATTTCCCCTTTTATGGCTGTTAGTATTTGCCTTATGTATTGAGGTGCTCCTTTGTTGCGTGCATAAATATTTACAATCGTTATTTTTCCTTCTTGGATCGATCCCTTGATCATTATGTAGTGTCCTTCTTTGTCTCTTCTAATAATCTTTATTTTAAAGTCTATTTTGTCTGATATGAGAATTGCTACTCCAGCTTTCTTTTGGTTTCCATTTCCATGGAATATCTTTTTCCATCCCCTCACTTTCAGTCTGTATGTGTCTCTAGGTCTGAAGTGGGTCTCTTGTAGACAGCATATATATGGGTTTTGTTTTTGTGTCCATTCAGCCAGCCTGTGTCTTTTGGTGGGAGCATTTAATCCATTTATATTTAATGTAATTATCGATATGTATGTTCCTATTCCCATTTTCTTAATTGTTTTGGGTTTGTTACTGTAGGTCTTTTCCTTCTCTTGTGTTTCTTGCCTAGAGAAGTTCCTGTAGCACTTGTTGTAAAGCTGGTTTGGTGGTGCTGAACTCTCTCAGCTTTTGCTTGTCTGTAAAGGTTTTAATTTCTCCATGAAATCTGAATGAGATCCTTGCTGGGTAGAGTAATCTTGGTTGTAGTTTTTTCTCCTTCATCACTTTAAATATGTCCTGCCAGTCCCTTCTGGTTTGCAGAGTTGCTGCTGAAAGATCAGCTGTTAACTTTATGGGGATTCCCTTGTGTGTTATTTGTTGTTTTTCCCTTGCTGCTTTTAATATGTTTTCTATGTATTTAATTTTTTTTTTTTTTTTTTTTTGCGCTACGCGGGCCTCTCACTGCTGCGGCCTCTCCCACTGGGGAGCACAGGCTCTGGACGCACAGGCCCAGCGGCCATGGCCCACAGGCCCAGCCGCTCCGTGGCATTTGGGATCCTCCTGGACCAGGGCACGAACCCGTGTCCCCTGTATCGGCAGGCGGACCCTCAACCACTGCCCCACCAGGGAAGCCCTGTATTTAATTTTTGACAGTTTGATTAATATGTGTCTTGGCATGTTTCTCCTTGTATTTATCCTGTATGGGACTCTCTATGCTTCCTGGACTTGATTAACTATTTCCTTTCCCATATTAGGGAAGTTTTCAACTATAATCTCTTCAAATATTTTCTCAGTTCCTTTCTTTTTCTCTTCTTCTTCTGGAACCCCTATAACTTGAATGTTGGTGCATTTAATGTTGTCCCAGAGGTCTCTGAGACTGTCCTCAGTTCTTTTCATTCTTTTTTCTTTAGTCTGCTCTGCAGTAGTTATTTCCACTATTTTATCTTCCAGGTCACTTATCCGTTCTTCTGCCTCAGTTATTCTGCTATTGATCCCATCTAGAGTATTTTTAATTTCATTTATTGTGTTGTTCATTGTTGCTTGTTTCATCTTTAGTTCTTCTAGGTCCTTGTTATATGTTTCTTGCATTTTCTCTATTCTGTTTCCAAGATTTTGGATCATCTTTACTATCATTACTCTGAATTCTTTTTCAGGTAGACTGCCTATTTCCTCTTCATTTGTTAGGTCTGGTGGGTTTTTATCTTGCTCCTTCATCTGCTGTGTGTTCTTCTGTCTTCTCATTTTGCTTATCTTACTGTGTTTGGGGTCTCCTTTTTGCAGGCTGCAGGTTCGTAGTTCCCGTTGTTTTTGGTGTCTCTCCCCAGTGGCTAAAGTTGGTTCAGTGGGTTGTGTAGGCTTCCTGGTGGAGGGGACTAGTGCCTGTGTTCTGGTGGATGAGGCTGGATCTTGTCTTTCTGGTGGGCAGGTCCACGTCTGGTGGTGTGTTTTGGGGTGTCTATGGACTTATTATGATTTTAGGCAGCCTCTGTGCTAATGGGTGGGGCTGTGTTTCTGTCTTGCTAGTTGTTTGGCATAGGGTGTCCAGCACTGTAGCTTGCTGGTTGTTGAGTGAAGCTGGGTGCTGGTGTTGAGATGGAGATCTCTGGGAGATTTTCGCCATTTGATATTACGTGGAGCTGGGAGGTCTCTTGTGGACCAGTGTCCTGAAGTTGGCTCTCCCACCTCAGAGGCACAGCACTGACTCCTGGCTGCAGCACCAAGAGCCTTTCATCCACATGGCTCAGAATAAAAGGGAGAAAAAGGAGAAAGAAAGGAAATAAGGAAGGAAGGAAGAAAGGAAATAAGGAAGGAAGGAAGGAAGGAAGAAAAGCAAGAAAGAGGATAAAATAAAATAAAGTAAGATAAAACAAAATAAAGTTATTAAAATAAATAATTATTAAAAAATGTTTTTTAAAAAAAAAACACACAAAGAAACAAACAAAAAAAAAACGGACGGATAGAACCCTAGGACAAATGGTGACAGCAAAGCTGTACAGACAAAATCTCACAAGAAGCATACACATACACACTCACAAAAAGAGGAAAAGGAGAAAAAATAATAAATCTTGCTCTCAAAGTCCACCTCCTCAATTTGGGATGATTCATTGTCTATCCAGGTATTCCACAGATGCAGGGTACATCAAGTTGACTGTGGAGCTTTAATCTGATGCTTCTGAGGCTGCTGGGAGAGATTTCCCTTTCTCTTCTTTGTTCGCACAGCTCCTGGGGCTCAGCTTTGGATTTGGCCCCGCCTCTGCGTGTAGGCCCTTGAGGGCGTCTGTTCTTCGCTCAGACAGGATGGGGTTAAAGGAGCAGCTGCTTCGGGGGCTCCGTCTCACTCAGGCCGGGGGGAGGGAGGGGTGCGGATGCGGGGCGAGCCTGCGGATGCAGAGGCTGGCGGGACGTTGCACCAGCCTGAGGTGCGCAGTGCGTTCTCCCGGCGAAGTTGTCCCTGGATCCTGGGACCCAGGCAGTGGCGGGCTGCACAGGCTTCCCAGAAGGGAGGTGTGGGGAGTGACCTGTGCTCGCACACAGGCTTCTTGGTGGCGGCAGCAGCAGCCTTAGCGTCTCATGCCCGTCTCTGGGGTCCGCGCTGTTAGCCGCAGCTCGTGCCCGTCTCTGGAGCTCCTTTAAGCAGCACTCTTAATCCCCTCTCCTCGCGCACCAGGAAACAAAGAGGGAAGAAAAAGTCTCTTGCGTCTTCGGCAGGTCCAGACTTTTCCCCGGACTCCCTCCCGGCTATCCATGGTGCACTAACCCCCTGCAGGCTGTGTTCACACCTCCAACCCCAGTCCTCTCCCTGCGCTCGACCGAAGTCCGAGCCTCAGCTCCCAGCCCCGCCCGCCCCGGCGGGTGAGCAGACAAGCCTCTTGGGCTGGTGAGTGCCAGTCGGCACCGATCCTCTGTACGGGAATCTCTCCGCTTTGCCCTCCGCACCCCTGTTGCTGTGCTCTCCTCCGTGGCTCCGAAGCTTTCCCCCTCCGCCACCCGCAGTCTCCGCCCGCGAAGGGGCTTCCTAGCGTGTGGAAACTTTTCCTCCTTCACAGCTCCCTCCCGCTGGTGCAGGACCCGTCCCTATTCTTTTGTCTCTGTTTATTCTTTTTTCTTTTGCCCTACCCAGGTACGTGGGGAATTTCTTGCCTTTTGGGAAGTCTGAGGTCTTCTGCCAGCGTTCAGTAGGTGTTCTGTGGGAGTTTTTCCACGTGTAGATGTATTTCTGGTGTATCTGTGGGGAGGAAGGTGATCTCCGTGTCTTACACTTCCGCCATCTTCCCGATTGATGATGCCCTCACCTTAACTACCATCTTCAGCTAAAGACAAAAGAAGATGTTGGGGGTAGTGGTTTGGGACTTCAGGGGAGGAAGGCAGTTCACATGGAGATGGAAAACAAACGTTTGGTAAACAAATGTTTGCTGGGCCTGCAAAGACAGTGTGACACAGGGTGGACTCTGATCTCTAAGAGTTCCCCTCACCACATTTAGCCCATATTCTTTGCAGATGTCTCTGGTGATAACTCTAGTCCAGTAATAAGCCCGCTATCTAAATTCTTTAGGCAGTTAGGGGAAAAGGCAGAGTTTCTTCCTGAGTCTGTTAGACTGAAAAATTGTTCACAACCTAAAAGTTTAGAGTTATGTTTTATTCGGCGAATATTCTTAGGACTTCAAGCCTGGAAGGTAGGATCTCAAGTAACCCTGAGAGAACTGCTCTGAGGAGGCAAAGGGGGAGCTAGGATACATAGGAGTTTTGCAACAAAGGACAGGTAGTTTGAATGTCAAAAGATTATTGTTAATTAAAGAAAACCAGATATCCCAAGTTAAGGAATTTAGTTATTTTCTGTGTATGGGAAGATGCAAGAGTCTGGGCTCATTGAAATCATTACTTTGATAGGAACCTCAGCTATCTGGGGCCAGTATCCTGTGTTTTCACCTCCTGAGTTTCCTCAGGGGTCACCGTGGGGAGTGGCTGCAGTGTAATGGCTGCTAGATGGCAGGTGTTCTTTTCCGTCCTGATTCCCCTTAGAGCTAACCAGCTCACCATCGCCTGTGGCTGCAATCTCTGATGACCGTGATATCCTTTGTTTACTGATATAGCAGGCTATATTTCATTTATCAGTCTTTTGGGGCTTGATTGTTTTCAGCATGCCAGAGACATTTGGGGGTAGCAAGTTTTGCCCCCCTACAATGACAGTGGTGGAGCTGGGGTTTGAACCTAGGAGTCTGTGCTCTGAACTTTGTCACTGTACTGCTTCTTGGTAAATTATGCATCATGTTTTTCCCCCAGCAGTAAATACTGTTTTTATAAAATATATTTTTGAGGAAGCTGTCGGTGCTGTAGCATTGGTCCGGAAGAGGGTACTCTGTGCACACTGCCACATGCCAGGTCCAGGCAGACAGAGCTCATCTTCCCCTTCCTTCTCAGACTCCAGGGGCCTGAAGTCCCTGCAGGAAGACACCCCACAACTGATGCGCACACGCAGTGATGTTGGGGTACGTCGTCGTGGCAACGTGAGGACACCCAGTGACCAGCGGCGAATCAGACGCCACCGCTTCTCCATCAACGGCCATTTCTACAACCACAAGGTAGAGGCGATAGGGTGGCAGGGGGCAAGCGCCAGCTCCAGTGGGGGCAAAACCCCTTCCTGGGCAGCTGCCACCTCAGGGCTGCAGACTCCTGGGAAGCCACTCAGTCTTTGGGTCGTGAGTGGGCTGTGGGCTCTGCTGGCTCTGAAAGAGATAAGGGCCTCCTGATCAGGAGCCCTCCTAAATGATGGTGTTGTAGGAAAAAATGGGGTGCAAGAGGATGGTCATGTCCTAGGTATCAGGTGAGTCCGGTGGCCCCAAGGCAATGGGCCGTTCGGGAATATGAGAGCAGCCCTGGGCTGTGGGGGTGATTAGTTTTTATGGGCTGGGTAATTTCATAGGCTAATAAGTGGGAGGAGTATTCTGTCTTGGAGAAGGGCTGGGGATTTCCATGAATTGGGCCACCACCCACTTTTTGGCCTTTTATGGTCGACCTCGGAACTGTCATGGCACCAGTGGGTGTGTCATTTAGATGCTAATGTATTACAATGAGTGTATAATGGGTGAAGGTCAACTGGAAGTCAAATCTTCTGCCATCTTGGGCCTAGTAGGTTCTAACCAGTTTTTGTGGTATCCTGTTCTTAATGGCTGTGTCATTCGTTTAATGGTTGTGCCCTGCCCCCTTTCTTCCTGGCTCAGTGGGTAAGATGCGAGATGACCCCACAAACAGCCCTCATCAGAAACGCCCCCATCCACGCGTTACTCTCTTTCTGCACCATGTGCCTCCAGCTGCTATGTGGCCTGACTTCTCTGTGAGTTAAGGGCTGCCCTGAAACAGAGCTGCAGAACTCAGATCACCCACCCCACCCCAAGCTAGCTGACTCTGCTTCCTTCCTGCTGCTTGGTTTGAATCTGGCCCCAGAAACAAGTGCATCATGGAAGAGTGGTCACAGACCTCCTCATGTTGAAGTCGTAGTAGAAGGGGCTTTGTGCATGTTTTATTTGGAGGGAGCGCCTCCCTTATCTGGTCCTCTTTCCCTCCTCAGTGCTGCCGTTTGGCAAGCTCAGATCCCTCAAGCCTCCTGCGGTGGGGTGGGCGTGAGCTCCTGCGCTAGGCAAAGCCCAGGGCTCTTTATTGACATCAAAGCCCAATGCTTCTACGTTGTAAGGGACAGAGGGCTCTCAGGGAGCACAGGTTGAGTGCCATTGTCCCTGTCCCTTTACCCCAGGTAACAGGGCCAGGACACCTGGGTTTTAGTGCCCCATCCTTGTCTGTACACCCACTCTCAGCTGGACCCCTCTATTGACAGACGTCGGTGTTCACGCCGGCCTATGGCTCCATCACCAATGTCCGCATCAACAGCACCATGACCACTCCACAGGTCCTGAAGTTGCTGCTCAACAAATTTAAGGCAAGTTCCCTCTGCTGGCTGGCCTCAGACAGTGGCATGTGTGCCTTGGGGCCCCCAGAAGTGTAGAGGTGGGGGCTATGGAGAGTGTGTGGTAAGGGGGGCACGGGGCAGAGAGGGTTTAGGTTCTTTAGACCCCACGACATCAGCATCACCTGGGAGCTTTTTAGAAAAGTAGGTTCTCAGGCCTCCCTCTCCCCCAGATCAGACCCACTGAAGTGGAAACTCGGAGATGAGACCAGGGAACCCGTTCCACAAGGCTTACAGGGATTCTGGTGCCACTGAAACCTGAGAAGCACCAGCCCTCAGGTGCTTTATGGGCCTCCAGAGAAGGACCCTGGACCTGATGACTGGTTCAGGGCTCCGTGCACATATCGACTTCTGTGCATTTGGGGAACCTACTTTGATGAGCCTTCAATAGATGTGAAAATTATAGTGCATGAGTGTTTTTGAAGTCCTGTTGCTCTGTATGTTTTCCACAATACCCTTCTAAGTCTTTTGGAAACCAGGTATTCTTATTTCTAACAGAAGCCGGTGTGTCCTAGTGGTTTAAAGCATAGGCTCTGGGTTTGAATCTCTATCTATCACCTGCTGGTTGGAGGAGTTGCACAAGTGACTTAAGCTCCCTGTGCTTCTGCCTCACCATCTGTGAAATAAGGTTAACAGGACCCCATTACTGGTGTCAACTGAAAAAAAATTGCACCACCTAAAAGCTGAGAGTTGTGTTTTTTTATTCAGCGAATATTCTTAGGACTTCAAACCCAGAAGGCAGCATCTCAAGTAACCCTGAGAGAACTGCTCCAAGGAGGTGAAGGGGAAGCTAGGATACATAGGAGTTTTGTCACAAAGGGCAGGTAGTCTGAATGTCAAAAGATTATTGTTAATTAAAGAAAATCAGATATCTCAAGTTAAGGAATTTAGCGTTTTCCTACATACGGAAAGATGCAAGAGTCTGGGCTCACTGAAATCATTCCTTTGATACACACCTTAGCTATTGGGGGCCAGTACCCTGTTTTCTCACCCTGAGTTTCCTCAGGGCTCACCGTTGGGAGTGGCTGCAGTCTGATGGCTGAAAGATGGCAGGTATTCTTTGTTTCTTTCCTGAGTCGTCTCAGGGCTCACCAGCTCACCATCGGAGGTGGCTGCAATTGCCGATGACTGTGACATCCTTTGTTTACTGATATGGCAAGCAATATTTTATTTCTCACTGGGTTGTCATGTTAGATGAGTTAAAACATGTAGAGTTTGTTAGAACTGTGCCTGGCATGGTGCAATAAATGTTAGCTCTTATTACCTATTATTATTGATAATGTTACCACCCCATTTCCTCACCACCTTTAAATGCTGTAGATAAATAGCCCTCCCCTCAAAAGAGCCTATCATTTATTTAGCTTTGCAGTGTTCAAGAAGAAGAAATGGCCACAGTTAGGATATGTAAATATATGCTTTCAGCAAGTATCTTTTGCTCCTTCCTGATTCAGATTGAGAACTCAGCGGAAGAGTTTGCTTTGTATGTGGTCCATACCAGTGGTGGTAAGTATAAAGAACACAGTATACTTAAAACTTTCAATTAACTCAAAATAGCAAGTTAAAAAAAAAATCTCTGCCTCATTTGCTTGTTGCTTGGGTTTTGGAAACTTCCAAATGTTGTTTGCCTCCAAGGCTGGTGAGCTTGCTGGATGAGTCCACCGGGGAATGCCATATATGGTCAGTAAACTAACCCTAAAACATAACTGCCTATTAAAAAAAGAACTGGATTTTCTCAAAGCACAGAGAAAACCAGATTCTCCAATGCAGCATCTTCCAAAGGGCTTGAGGCATGGAAGTATTGTTGAGGGGTAGGGGAGCAGTAACAGTTGCTTTGAACTGTTGAATTGTTCATTTACCAATCAGTCTCCTGACTTGTATGGCTACATCTCCTGAGGTGCCTGGTCCATTTGGGCCCTTGAGTTGACAACCACTTAAGGTGAGAAAGGCCTCAGGCAACTCAGGGCTGCTTCTGGCTGTGTGTGGTTCCAGAGAAACAGAAGCTGAAGAACACTGATTACCCCCTGATTGCCCGGATCCTCCAGGGCCCATGTGAGCAAGTCTCCAAAGTGTTCCTTATGGAGAAGGACCAGGTGGAGGAAGTCACCTATGATGTGAGTCCCTTTTCAGTCAGATGTCTGTCCCCGGAGGGTGGGGGATTTGGTTGGGTAAACTACAACTGGGGTATAGCTTGGCTTTTTGACCAATGACCAGGCCCTGTTTTGTTGCTATTTCTCAACACCAGGTCTTCTTGAAACAGTAATGAATGCAGAAGCTAGGTTGAGGGTGTGCCCTGTGGGAGTTAACTGGAAGAAAGCTCAGGCACAAAATGATTTTCATAGAAGGAATAAATTTCTTGAGGCTTTCTGGGGTACTTAAGAGGGCTGAAAAGTTTCTGCAAACCTTTTCCAAGCAACCTCAAGAAGTTAGCAGTGATTTTATAGCTTTTGCTATAGCAACAAACTTCCCCAAGTCTTAGTCACTTACAACAGTAAACATTTACTTTCTTGCTCCGGATTCTGTAGGCTGGTAGCAGCGGTTCTGCTTTAGATTGTGGGTTCAGTTCAGGTAGACATTGCATGTCTTATTCAGAGACTGAGGGTAAGAGGCAGTAGCTACCTAGGTATGCTTCTCATGGCAGATGGCTGGAATGCAAGAAACCATGTAAGCTCCTTTGAAGCCCCCACCTGGATTTTATGTATATCACATCCACACACCCATTCCATTGGCCAAAGCAAGTCACATAGCTGAGCCCACCATTAACAGCGTGGAGAAACATACTTCTCCCACAGAGAAGAGTTGGTAGAACAGGGTGAGGGTTCTGGTGAGGGAGGAGGAGTGGCTGCTTAACTTCAGCTCACCTGGGAGCCACACCCAGGCTTATGGCCTCTCAGGAGGCAGTTCACGTTTGGATGCCTGTTTGAGCCTTGAGGCACAAATCATCATTCTGAGCCGTGGTTCCTTAATTTCTCTTAGGGGAGAGCAGAGAGGTTTATTGAATATTATGTGTTCCAGTCTTCTCTGCATGCCTGACAAGAGAAAGTGCTTTTCTATGTTTGACATCACCTCTCATGGATTGGATACATGAGATGAAAAATGAGAAGTTATGAGATGAAGTTATCATGTAAATGAAGTGATCTTCATCATAGACTCTATACCAGCCTTGAGAAGAATGAGGCTTGGCTCCTGCCTTTAAGGAAATCCCGGATTAGTGCAGAAATAGATTTCCCAAGGCTTTGTGCCTTATATGAGAGAGATGCCAAAAAAAATTAGGATAGTGCTGGGAGGGGTCTTGCACCCCAGACTTACTTTTTCCTCCCCAGGTGGCTCAGTATATAAAGTTTGAGATGCCTGTCCTTAAAAGCTTCATTCAGAAGCTCCAAGAGGAAGAAGATCGGGAAGTAAAGAAGCTGATGCGCAAGTAAGCATAGCCCCTGGGGTGGCTGGTTGGGTTTCTCCTGAGGCCTCAGTGAGAAGAGTCTCTGTTCGGGAACTTTGCAGGGACTGTGAGGAGCTGCCGCCTGGGCCTGGGACTGTGTTCAGGGGGCTTCCCATTGACAATGCCAGATCTCAGATCTCAGGTGGGGACTTGAAACATCAGTGTGTTGGTCGTTCTGCTTCTCGTTCAACTTCTCATTTTGATGTGGGACATAAAATTGTTCCAAGGATTTCAGGAAGGTTGTCTCGGCAGTGGAAATTTGAGCAGAGTAACCCTAAAATCCCTTCCTCACATCCTTTCTCCCTTTTTAACATTTCTCTTCTGGAAATTGCATTTGGGTTGAAAAGTCCAGTGCTAAAACTTTGTTCTGGAGAGGATTTTGTTATTTTTTGGTCATGTTTAGTCATAAAGTAGAGCTGCGTTTCATAGATATGGCAGAAAAATTGATTTTTTTGCCGCTAAAGTCAATGCTACATTTTCTGTGTTGATGATAATAACATGATAGCAGTTAACATTTATTGAACACTTACTGTGTGCCAAACTTTAAAAATAGTTTTGCTGTGCAGTGCAAAGCCACGTTAGCCCTGCATAACAGTGCCCACTCCAGTATCTGAATTACCATAATTCAGGGAAGGGATGAAAAAACCATACTCACCACTAAGCCATGGACCTCCATGCCTGGTAGTTGCTATAGTGTCTTTGGCAAAATGCAGATACTGATATTAGATTGAACCATATGAAGTTGTCATTTTTGTAGGCTCCCCCAAAATGGTAAAAGTAATGGCAATTTCATATGGTCCAGCCTAGGTGAGGATTATTTGATACTCTATGCATAGTGCCTTGAGCATAGTAAGCACTCAACAAAGGGAATCCCTATTACTGTTCTTGTTATTTCACCTTCTCATTCTTCTTCTCCAGACTTTTTAATCATAGTAAAATAATTAGCTTGGAGTGAGCCTCTTCAGTCCCTTTCATCCTGTTGTGGAAATGAACACAAGTAACGAAGTGGTTCAAGAGTGGGCCAGTGAGAGAAGCAAAGGGTTGGGACACTTGGCCCACACTGTGACCCAAGTGATGGGGGAGGGTCATGAGAAGGAGCGTGTTGCTTTCTGCTCTCCACCGAAGCTGTTCTGTCCCCAGGTACACCGTGCTCCGGCTAATGATTCGGCAGAGGCTGGCGGAGATAGCCGAGACCCCAGCAACGATCTGAGCCACAGGGAGGGGTCCAGACGCCGTGGAGGGCGTTGTTGACCTGAGAAGACTCACAGGAAGCTGGGCGCCTTCCATGGAAACGTTTAAATGCAAACCTTTCCAGCTCCCAAACCACCATGGAGAAGCCAGCAGACAGCTAACTCCCTGACCTTTTTTTCCCTGCTCCTTTCCTTTACTCACGAGGACTTTCCATTTTTATTATAAGAAGAACCCAAAATGTGTGTGTGCACGTGTGTGTGCACATGGTACACATCCACATGCCTACATGATATATTCACATGCAATTCAATTCCAAGCAGCCAGCACAGGTGCTATGAGGCTGGCAGATGTTCTGCTTGTGGGCAGGAAAATCAGAGGAGTCACCGATCTGAGGGGTTTTAGGTTGAAGAAAAGATTTCTCCCCTCAAGTGCCAGGGAGCAGCCATACATGTCTGCTTGTGTTTAGAAGGGGAAGTGGGCCCAGCAAACTCACCATTTGGGGTATTTTTATGTTAATAGATACTCTCCCTGTATCCCTAGGAAGGATCTGCAAGTGTGAGATCCTTGGCAGTTAACAAGTTAATTAACAAACCATGCCCTTGGGGCAGTTCTGATGGAAAGAAAAAGATAAACCATCAGTGGGGTAGATGCAATAAGCCCACAGGTTCTTACACTGGAAACTTCAATTTTTTTAAATAACAAGGGCATATGTGATGGTCTGTGTGGATGCCAGTAAAGAATGGATTCTGCCTCCGCCCCCACCTCCCTGGCTACCTCTAGGAGATAGGGGAGCCTGATGTTTGTCTCAGCATGCCAAGCTGATGACCCCAACTCTTTGGGGCCTCCCTGAGTTGAAAGAAGTATCTTATGAAACAGGCCTCACTGGTTTGTACATGGCGCCTGGTCTTGTATGGCTGGGAAGTTTCCCTCCTTAGAGAAATGTGGAGGCTCCTTGCAGAATGACAGGTGCCTGTAAACCCAGCCCATTTTCATATCCAGTGGTCTTCTTGCACTTGGAGCTGAGGCCCTGCGTTTGCAAAGTCAAGGCTTAATACTTTACAGCCACTGGATTTTTGCAAGTTGCCCTCACGTCGTCTGTGGAGATGGACTCTAAGAATGAAGACTTGTCCTGCTACTGACCAAGTGTGGGGTTAAGGGATACTTCTTGGGCTGCCCCGTGAGAGTGTGTAGATAGGATGGAGCTTCTCTCTCAGCTTCTCTGAGCAGCCACCTGGGTGATCTTTAGAGAGATTCCAATGGAGGGGGAAGGGCAGGAAGAGTCTGTCCTTCTGGGCCCCCATTGGTAAGATCGCCAAGTAGCTCAGCTCTAGTACAACGGATACTATTTGAAGAGCGACAGATAGATGCTTGGAGCAGGTGCCTGGCTGTGGAGGTCAACCAAGCAAGGACAGAAGCTCCTAACACTGAGCCTTGTTGTGGTAGGGAAGCTCCCCATCTGTTCTCCACCTCTTCTCCAAAGAAGGTTTGGAGAGCTGGGCAGTTGAGGAAAGAAGAGCCACTGATCCGTGCCTGCAAGGACAGTGGACCTTTGCAGCAGAGCTGTTCCTGCCCAGGCACCCTCGCTCCCTACCTGCCCCTGTGGCTTCCATGTAGTCTCACTGTTAACTTTCAAAAGGATGGCATGCTGCTACCTGGCATTTTGCTGAGGGTCTCTTAGCAAGCTTACCTCCTCTGTGGGGAGCGCCACCAGCCCTGTGGGGGATGGACTGGAAATCTGGAGGGCCTTAGCCTCAATCATACACCTCAGTGGGCTTCTGCAAAATGCACAGAAAAAAATGGGGGCCGGGGGAGAGGCTTCCTTTGTTACAGATGGGAAAGAGCAGTTTTGTGAATGCAAACATACTTCCTGAGTTTTGCATTTGAGAAATGACTTGGAAAACTTTTATTCCGGTTATTTTTATTTTGAATGTTCAAAGCCTTTGTTGGCCCCAGTAATCTTCCTTGAGTGGCTAGGGAAAAAATTTTCCACAAAGCAAATTACTAATGCTAACTTTTATTGGACAGCCATTTTTGGTTTATCAAAGTTCTCTTTAATTTGCACTAGCAATATGATAGTGGTAAATATGGGAGTGTTGCAAAATGTCAGATTTGCCAGATCACTTTCTCAGAAAGTGATACTGAGGTAGACTTGGCTTTTTAAAGATGGGGGGTTGGGATGGAATTGAGGGGAAATCGCATCTTACATGATACATTCCACTTAATGCAGGCCGCACTTTTCCATTTTGGCTCACCCTGTTTAGAAATCATTTCTCACGTACTAATGACCCAGTCAGGAATTTTGGAAAGGTTCTTTGAAATAGCAGCAACTGAAATAGAGACCCTCTGCTGTGATGTGGAGCTGGATTTTCTCACTGGTATCACATGGCCTTGCAGCTTTGAACTCCTGGACTGATTTGTGTGGGTTTATGTAATTGTGTGCAATGAACCTGAAATCGTGCGAAGAACAAAAAGGCCAATTTACAGGGTTTTTCCTCACTTGTGAAAAGCGGCATAGCCACATCTGAGTCTTTTTCCAGGGGCTTATGTTACAAGGTGATCAAATGAAGGAAAAACCTGAGTTTATCGTTGGGAAGGGGATCCGGTCCCCCTGGTGATGATGGAATTAAGCACAAGGTCACATTCTTGGTCATCACATTAGTGGGAAGGTGAGGAGTTAAATTTTGTGGTGGGGGGGAGTGGTTACCTTGGGGAGGGATTGAAAAGCACAAACAATAGGTTTGCCTGTGCAAACTGGTGAGGAATGTGTACACTGGTCTCCAGACTTGTGGGCTTTGTGAGTTGAGGTTGAGGTGGGAGGATCTCAGATTAGCCACCTACCCCTGTGACAAATGCTGAGCCCTGAGGTTGAGGTTTTGGTCTGAGACCTCAAGGAGAAATATTTTCACCCTTCCCTCCTCTCTACCAGAAAGAAAACAATACTCTCTCCTAGGGACCTCCAGATAAAGACATTTTATCTCTGTAGATAAGACTTTAGGATATAAAGACCAAAACAAACAAGAACACTCAAGAAACAAACTCTGTTCTCCGATGCAAACATGTCTTGGCAAGAATTCTTTTCTTTGGAGTTGGGCTGTTATTTCAGTGTTAGGAGGTTGGAAGGAGAAATGGACCAGAGAAAAGCAGGAAGCTCTCTTAAGGAAAGAGAAGCTCTCTTTAAAAAATAGAACTATTTCAAAGCTCTGTAGCACAGAGAACATGGTGCCATAGATAAATCTCCAAGAGAAATTCCTATATGAACAAAGGAATTCTAGTGCCTCATAGTGACAAAACCATGATGTGAGGGCCAAGGTAGGAGGCAGAGATCTCCTTGAACACCTGTTGCAGCAGTACAGATTCTCGAGTCAAGCCTCTGAAAATTGTTGTACACAAAGTCTTGTTGGAGGCAGATGAGATGAAGAATGATCTAGAGAGGTAAAAATAAAGACAAATGTGGCACCCCTTCTTTCAGAGGGAATTGACAGTGTTTACCCTGTCATGGGAGGTCACAGCGCCCCCTGTGTTATAGCCAGGCACCAGACATGGACAAGCTGTGAAAGGAGAGCCTCAGTTTTCCTGTGGAGTCTCCCCGGCGATCGCAGACCTGTTTCCCAGGCTGATGGTTCCTGGTGTGTTACTGCTAGTGTTTCTTAAGGGTTTCCTCACTTGATTTAGCTTTGTGAAGTATCTTTCTTCTTAATCATAACTTGCTTTTCGAGCAATGGTACATGACCTCGTTCAATGTGTGGTTCTGAAGTTATAAACTGATGTGTTTAGGTATCTTAATGTAACTTGGCAAGTCCTCAGTAGGGAGCTGTGAATTTCTGTAACATTTTGATACGTTTTAAAGCACCTGACTTAGATCTTGTTGAATAAAGCACTTTCAAAGAGAAGTCCCCGGTGGACAGGTGTGTGCGTGTCCGCTGCATTACAGGAGGGTTGGGGATGGGAAAGTGAAGGTGCATCCAGGAGACGCTTTGATTTACTTTTCGGAGTTTATGGTTTGACTGGCACTCTGACTTGGTTCTAATGTTCCAAAAAGGAAGTGAAATGAGAATATTCCCTATGAATCTTGAGTTCAGGCCCTGGTGGAGCCAAGAATTGTAGAAACAGCTGGGGACAGCTATTCAGTGAGGCTGGATTTTTGTCCTAACTCTACCCTTGGCTTGTTGGGGCCAATTCACTGAACCTTTTTCTAGGACTTGGTTTCCTCATCTGTAAAATGACCAAGCCACTGTCAGGGTTTGGGGACCTGGGCTTGCATCTGTTGGAGACACAGCCCCCCAGGGGTTGCCAAGCCTAAGACCTTTAGACTAGGGCCCAAGTTCCACGCTATGGTGTGAGACAAGTGTGATGGTTAATTTTATGTGCAACTTGGCTAGGTCATGGTACCCAGATATTTGGTCAAACACTAGTCTGGGTGTTGCTGTGATGGTATTTTTAGATGAGAGTAACATTTAAGTCAATAGACTTTGAGTAAAGCAAATTACCCTCCATAATGTGGGTGGGCCTCATCCAATCAATTGAAGGCTGTAACAGCAAAACACTGACTCACCTGAGGGAGGGGGAATTCTGCCTCCAGTCTGCCTTTGGACTTCAGCTGCACCATTGGCTCTTCTCTGGGCCTCCAGATTGCCAGCCTACCCTTCAGATTTTGGACTTCCCAGCTCTCACAATTGCATGAACCAATTCCTTAAAGTAGATCCCTATCATCTATCTATCTATCTATCTATCATCTATCTATCTATCGTCTCTCTCCATCCTATTGGTTCTGTTTCTCTGGAGAACTCTAACACAGAGAGAGGTTGTGTGGCTGGTTCATAACATTTAAATATGTGATTGACAGTTGTCTTTCTAGGAAATCTGGCCATGGAGCATAAAGAGTGACCAACATAATTTGGCCTCTAGAAAAAGGTAGCAACCAAGACAAGATTTTTATCAATGCTGCCGAACAATGCTTATAGGTACTTAAAAAGAGAGAAAAGTTTGGATAATGGTGGTTCCCCTTTAATTGTTGTTTTGATTTCTTACATTTAGAGTTTTCACTCCAAGCAGTAGCTTTTTAGGTGCTGAATTAACTAAACTAAGTGAAATAGATGAGGAGACAGGTAACGCTTCCAAGGCAGTGAGGTTTTTGTACTGTACAGTATGTGGATGTAGGCAACATAAACAAAAGATAAATGGTCTGTTTGGGGCCCCACCAAGACCCCAAATCAGGCAGTAAACTTTATAGAATTTAAGAGTGCCTGAAGTCACCCAACAAATACTAATAGCCGCTGCCAAAGGAGTCGGCAGTTTTTGTCTTGCCTTATGAAAACAGATTTTATGAAATAATTTATTGGTATCCATTTTAGGTAATGAAGCTCTTACTGAATGGAGTTTGCTGTGAGCACCAGACTTTAAAGTTCTGAATACATTTGAGTAGGTTTTGCTGGAATGCTTTAGATGCAAGCAAACCTACTGAAAATTGAACTTGGATAAAATTGACATTGCTCTTTTCATTTTAAAACCAAGAAAAATAGGAGGTGGGGGGAATGCAGGGGAGAAAAAAACCCAACCAAACAAAATAAAAATGATTACTTTTATTTAAGTATGTAATTATATAACAATGACTATGTAAATTAACTTTATAGAAATAATACCTTATAAATATATACTTTATAAGTACATAAGTTTAGAAGTTTTAAAACTATGGGCTCATTGGTAGGGGCTGTAAGTCCTGGTTTGCTCAGGACAATTCCAATTTATGTCTGTTGCTCTAGTGTAATTATTAATAGCACCCCCTTTTGCTCTCAAAATGTCCCATTGTGGATGATATATATGGTCACTCTATGCATTGGCCAAAAAGCAGCTTATCATAATTTTAATATGTGAGATTTTTAAGAAAAGCTGTAATTTGGAATTTAAATGTTAAGTTTAAGCTTTAGGCTAGAACTGAAATCTAAACCCATGTTTCGGTGGAAAGCAGAATATAATATGGATATTTTATATATCACTGTTTTGATAATGCTGATTTAAATATACTTGCATTAGAGCAAAATCCATTTTTCTTTTGGAGTTTTAAAACTGGATACATTAGCACTAACTTGTGACTTTGAATGTCACACTACCCGTGTCTGCAGAACCATCTAAGGGATCAGCAGCACCCACATTTGGGTCTCTTAAAATATCCTCCACTGAGAGAAACCTGGGCTCCCGGAGGGTAGCTTGTGCCAAAGCTTGGATCAGAAGGAACAGGACAGCGTGGGCTGTCTTACTAATGAGAATAATTATGTCTCAGAGATGTCTGGAGTGTAATTCCAGGAACAAAATGCTGATGAGAACCCCCACACATAGCCAATATTGAATGTCTGGGGCCATAAAAAGCCTGGAATCCAAAATGACCCCAAAGAAAGATTTTTAAAGGCAAGGGACATACTTACAGAAATGTAATGTATTGTTTAACTTAAAAAGTTCCTTCACCAAATTTTGGCAATAACATGAGTCGTCACAAAAATTAATATAAGTAGTTTGGCCAAAACCCTTAAGTTAACTAAGCAAAAAGAGCAAACTACAACATCCATGACCCATTAAAAGAAACCAACAAATAAAAGTTGAATTTAAAGCGGTCATAATAATCTAGAGAGAAGTTATTAGAAACAATAAATTGATTTTACAAAGTTGCTAAAACAATGTGACTATATACAAATTAATTTTATTTCTATGTATCAGCAATAAAAGATCATAAAATAAAATTTAAAAATGGAAAGGTATACTTCATTTATGAATTGGAAAGATAGCAACTCTCTTCAAATTGATCTAATTAATCCCAATAAAAAGCCAAGTAGGTATACCTCAATCAAAAAAAAGCCAAAGCCAAGTAGGACTTTTTCTTTCTTCTTTCCTTCTGTGATAATGCTACAGGTAAAATAAAAACCATAAACATGGGTATTATTCAGCCATTAAAAGTATAATTATACATTTATTTAGAAACATTGGAAAACATTACATAAAGTGAATAAAATTGCATGTTCAGTATGATTGCAGGCCTATATATGAAAGCCTATTGAAAAAGTTACCTTGGAGTGGTGAGATAATGTTTTCTTTATGCTTCTATTACATTGGCTTTTTTTTTTTTTTTTTTTTTTGGCGGCGCATGGCTTGGGGGATCTCTGTTCCCCCACCAAGGATGGAACCCGTGCCCCCTGTAGTGGAAGCTCAGAGTCCTAACCACTGGACTGCCAGGGAATTCCCTACATTGGCTTTTGGATTAAAATTTCCTGTTTAGTGTGTCCAAAAGCACATGTAAATGTAAAAACACAAAACAATGAAAACAATGGCCAGAGGATTAAAGCCAGCTAGGCTCTCATCTCCCTGCCAGTGTCAGTTTTCTCTAAGCACAAGACTTCAAAATCCCGTTGTAACACGAGGCCCATCGTGCAACTGAAATGCAGTCTCTATATGCCAAAACCATATGTGTGTGTGCGTGCAATGTACACGCACCACACACACACACATACAGACACCAGAATGGAAAGATCACATCCATAGTTCTAAGGTCTTTGAGAAAACCAGCCACTCTGATGTCTTGACTGTGCTGAAGGATGGAGTCTCCTTGTGAGAAACTCAGGAGCTCCCTGTGTTTAGTCTCAGTCACACTGGACACCAAACTCACTTTCTAATTGTACTCTCAATGCTCCTTTCAGGAACTGGACAAGCAAAAACTTTCAAAAGGAGAAAAAAAATGCCTATCATGAATTCTGGAAACCTGAGGTTCGCCAGAATATACCATCAGATTGCTCTGCTTTCAGTTTCTCACATTCTGAAGTTCTCTTTATTAAGAATTGGGTACCAGAAGCAAGGCCTGCTTGGCTAATCAAAGCCTTTTATGGTAGATTCTGGATAAATGTATGCTTCACCCCACTCTAGCACACAGGACACTCCCTATTTCCCAATCCTGTCTCATGCACCTGGAGGTCTGAGCCAGGAGGTTTGACCTACATTCCCACAAAGTACTTTTCCCAAGGGCTTTAGGGACCATAATGTCTGGGGATAGTGGCATTGAAGATTCTTCCTGGAGTGACTCAGATAATTATCAAATAAATTGATAAATTTAATCAGGTATCTACCAGCACCCTAAAAACATATGCACACTCTTCCAACAATAAATAATACTAAAATAACTCAAATGATCCCAAGTGATCCTAAAATGCCCTTAGAATCTCCCCACCCTAGAAAAACTCGAGGATCCTGAAGATCCTTGTAAATCCCATGCCAGTGGTTTTGAACTTCAGGTGGCATCGTTGATTTATTTATTTTCTCCACTAGAACCCACACTCTATGAGGGTAACCTCAACACCCAGAGTAGGACATGACTCTTGGTAGGCACCTTGATAATATTTGTGCAATGAACAAATGAATATCCAGATGTACCCCAAACACAAAGACGTCAAAATGCGAAGACCACCAAGGCTAACAACCTCAAGGTCTTGACCCAAATTCTTTATCACAATCACTATAATCCCTCTTAAAATGACTTTGCTTTGCTTTGCTTTTGGCTGTGCCTCATGGCCATGGCAGTGAAAGCCTGGAATTCTAAGCACTAGGCCACTAGGGAACTCCCTAAAATGACTTTGGATCATCCCAAACTATCCGATGGGCCACGAATCACTGCAAATGGACCATAAATTACTGCAAATGATCCTAAACCCTTGGTGATCCTAAATACCTGAAATGGCCTAAGACTTCAAATAATCTTGAAGATCCTGAAGAGAAGTAAATTACTCAAAATGACTTAAGCCCTAAGTGAATGTCAATGACTTTAAATGATGCCAAATGATATAAAACATCCTTCAAAAACTCTAAGCAATCCAGGTAGAAGTTAAACACTGGAAATATCTAGAAGACCTTCAATATTTTGACTCCTAAATGATCCTAACTCTAAATACATAAAATACCCTGAATGATGAAAATGACCCTAATTCTAAGGACTTTAAAGAATCCAATAATTTCAATGACCCAATGGCTAATGTGTCTAAAAACCCTAAAGCTCTAATGACTGGAAATGGTCCCACATGACCCTGCACTATGCTAGAAGAGAGGCCTTCTTGGGGGAATCTTGTTAAGATGCTGATTCTGTAGATCTGAGGTGGGGCTTGAGACCCTGTCTTACTATCAAACTCTCAGGGGATGCCATTGTTGCTGGTTCACAAATCACACTCTGAACAACAAGGATAGAAGTCACATAAACCTGGATGGCCCCAAAGGATCCTAAGAAAACTAAAACAACCCTACATTCTAAAATGTCCTCAAAGATCCTAAACAAAACTAGACCCTAAATCCTAAGCAGCACTAAACATCCTCAGGTTTCTTAAATGACGCTTAAAATCCTAAGCCCCAAATTCTCCCATGTGACCTTAAACTAACTCAAACAGCTCTACATGACCCTAAGGATCACAATAGACTGTAAAAGATTTTAAACCTTACACCTCCCTATAGCACCTTTAAAATCTAAATTTGCTCTAAATGACTCTAAACCCTTTCAGTCCAAAAGACCATAAAAAACCCAAGAAATCCTAAGTATACTTAAATTCCAGATTCCCTAAACAATTCTAATTGATCCAAAATTATCCCAAACCCAAATTAACCTGAAACAGTTTCAATGGAGCCTAGATCTATTGAGCCTGACTTTCCCAGTCTCAGTGACATTAATGCTAACAACTCTAATAAACTTGACATTAATGAGTCAGCAATCCTAAACCCTAACAGCCAATGGAACAGACACTTTATGGATGGCCTCTCCAGACTCCGATTACCCCAGTCCCAATGACTCACCTCCTCCCTGGAATAAAGTTATGATTCATCCCATTGCTACTATCATTGCACCTGCATCTCCACCATTCCAGCTGTGGTGGCTGAAGTGCAAGCCCTTATCCAATAGGATACAACCCATCCCGCTCAGCTAGGCACCTGGGTGCCCCAGGACCCTGGAAGGTGGGGAGGAAGCAGAACATCATTCTCTCCTGAGGCCTGAGCAGGGGAGTGCCTCTTCTCTACAAGAGGCATCTGTAGAGAGATGCTTGTAGGCATCTGGCTACATGACTGACCAGAGGCCCATGTGGTCCTTTTCACACCAGTGACTCTTTCCATACTGGTTACACATTCTAGCATCTTCAAACCAATGGCTTGGGTCTGCTTTGACCTGTCATACCCAGAGTTAATGCTCTACCTACTATCTGGAGCTTCCACCAGGACCAGCAGGGCCATTTGGCTCATGCTCAAATTAATGCAGGGCCTTAAATATATGCTTTTAACACTATCACTAGTTGATATACAATAGTGTCTTAGTTTGGGTTCCTCCAGAAGGTGACTCTAAGTCCTGGATTTGAGGACTAGAAGTTTATTTGGGAGGTGATTCCAAGAAAGACTGGAAGTGGAGTGGGGAAGGGAAGGAAGCCAATATAGGGTGCATTATCAGTTAAGTTACCACCATGGGCAACTACAGCTCAATCCCACAGCAGACCTCTGGGAGCCAGGGTAGAGCACACCTCAGAGTTCTCCCACTGAAGGGTGAGAGAGCTGGGGTATTTATACACCAACTTTCATCAGGCATTGGTAGGGGGCTGCTCTTGGGAGAGGGGGGATCCATTAATTCCCCAGAATATCTGGCTTGCAGTGTACACAGGCAGAACACACTCTGGTGGCCAAGGGACACAGGTGCTGGCTGTTAGTGGTCAGGTGTATGTACACAGAAATAGCAGGCGATACGAACAACGTCTGCTACATGAAGTTGTTGTAGGGATATATGTATACATATAGCTGATTCAGTTCACTGTACAGTAGAAACTAACACAACGTTGTAAAGCAATTTTACTCCAATAAAAAAAGAAATACATGCTTCCTATTCTCAAGGTAAAAAAAAGAAAAAAGTGACAATTTGTTAGATGTAAATATTTAAGCTATTCCACACTTTTGTAAACTTGTTTCTGCATTTCTTCATCTTGCAATTTGCTGGACGCCCTAAATAGAAAGGGCATCCATTTCTCCTCCATTCCAGGAATTTATCTAGGACCCACATAAATATTTCACCATAATTTCCCCCTTTCAAAATCCTTAACTTAATCACATTTGCAAAGATCTTTTTTCCATATAAGATAACATTTATAGGTTCCAGGGATCAGGACCTTACATTTTGGGGGGAATTTTCAACCTACTACACTATGGAAAGCCTGGACTACTTTGGAAAAAGTGAAGTTAGAAAAAATGATGCCCACAGTCGGTTGTATGACCCTGTTTAGCAGACAAGAAAATGCATAACTTTGAAGCCTGGAACACTGCCCAGCCATGAAAAACAAAGATAAGAGAAACAAGACCAAGGCAAGGCTGACCCCAGACCCCCAGCTCCCAGCACCCACACGTCTCAAAGCTCATTCCCTTCTTCTAGGCCATCTCAAGGCCACCAAAAAATTATGGGTAATTCCCAAAGCAATTAGTGAACTGAGGAAGCTTTTGTTCTTTTCCTCTGTCATTCATTTAACACTAGAATCAATTAAGACCCCAGACACAGAGAGATGAGAAAGAGGGTGTTTTCATCTCTGGAAAGACAGTGTGTCCCAGGGGAGGAGCCCTTCTCTTCGCAAGCCTGAATGAAATGCTGAAATTGCCCCTCTATTTTCTTGCTCCGGCCCAAGCAGTTAGCTCCAACTTGTTTCACCTTGGTGAGGTTGCCTCCATTCTCAGATTACAACAGATGGCCCCATCCTAGATATTCAGCTTAGGTTTTCTTTCTCTAAGTAGTCCAGGTCATTTAGGTTTTGGAGGGCAACTTTGAGGTGACTTCCTTCATTCTCCTCAGAGAACACAGCTGACAACCCAAAGGTATCTGCCAGACAGAAATAATGACTGCAGGCATTTTGGGGACACACTGCTGAGTTTTCTGTCACCTGACCACATTAGAGAAACCCTTTGCTCTGCAGACTCGGGGACTAATTTATGCACCAGAGGGACCAACCAGGCTTCTGTTTCCTGGAACACTGGACTTCCTAGGCTGTGTCCACAAGATGGCTTGTGGACTCCTAGGAGGGGGCATATAGGGAGCTCAGGCCAGTGGTTGGGCAGTGCCCTTCCTGCTGTGACATTCAGCCTTGTCCTTTTTCTTCTGACTCTTTTTTCAATTGTTCCTGGGGCTCATTTCAGGGGTCATACATTGGTGCCCACTTGTAGAACACTCCAGGCCTCAGAGCCCTCCAAGTGAACGTGGATCTTTCTGACTTGTCTAGGTCCTGCATATTCCCTGCTGTATTTTCCACCTGTGGCCACAATGCCCACCCTGGACAACTTGGATCCCAGTTGCCTACCTGCTGTCCAGGCCACTCCTACCATTAGTTCTCAGGTAGCTTCTCGTCTTGGCTGCTTCCTCCTCCCTCTTCCGTAGACTCTGCCTGGAGATGGCCCTGGGGCCCATCAGGCTTGGGAGCTCTCTTTCCTCTAACCTGCCCCCCACTGGCTTCCAACTGCACTTACAATGAACTCCTACACAGTCTTCAAGGCCCTCATCACCAGCCCTTGGCTACCTCCTTAAGCTCATCTCACACACCTGCCCTCCTTCTCCCCTTGCTCACGCTTTCCTTCTCATGTCACCAACACATTCTCAACTTGGGCCATTTGAACACATGGGTTTCTCTTCCTGAAGTGTCTTGGCTGCATAGTTACCATAGCTAACTAGCTCATTCTCATTCTAGCTCATTCTCATTTTTCAAGTCTCAGCTCAGATGTCTCCTTGCAAAGAGGCCATCCTGATCACCCTAGTAATGTCTTCCTTCTCCAGTCACTCTTTTCATTATTTAAGAAAGTTTTTTTTATTAAGATAAAATCTGCATACAATGAAATGTACCTATCTTAAATGTACAGCTTAGAGAGTTTTGACAAATGTATACATCCATGTAGCAATATCCCAAATCAAGATACAACCTTTCCTCAGTGCCTTGTTATCTGTCTGTTTCATCAACTTCACTCAGCTCTGTAGAACATCTCTTGTTTATTTGTATGTTGTCTGTCTCCCCCTCTAAAATGGAAGCTCCCAGAAAACAGAGCTCTCTTCAGTCTCCTTCACTTCTGTTATTCCTCATGGTCAAGACATCCTTCTCTGTTGCACTGAATGAATTAATGAATGGTCTTTTCTATTTGCATGAGCATAAAACCCTGACTTTTAATGCTGCAAACTCACTCAGGGTATTTTCTGGGATTTGACATTGCCCTCCCCTTGGCAGAAAGGAATACAAGATGATGCAGGTAACGCTGAGGTTAATAACACTCTTAGTCCCTGGGCCTAGGGGGAGTGAACCTGTCAGAGCTCTTTCCTCAGCAGTCCCCAGGGACCGGTTTCCTGGAAGACAATTTTCCCAGGTTAGGGGTCTGTGTGTGTGTGTGTGGGAGGTGTGGGGGGGATATATGGTTCCGGCGGTAATGAAAGCACTGGTTCCTGCAGTAATGTGAGCAATGGGGAGCAGCAGATGAAGCTTTGCTTGCTAGCCCCCTGCTCTACCTCACACTCTGCCTCACCGCTTCCACATTCTGCATCCACTCAGCCTGAGAGGACACCTTGGAGAGTCAAGGTTAGGGTGATTAAACGCAGTCCCAAAGCAAAAAGTCATTCACACTAACCTCAGAGGTTCGGATGATGTGTGAGTGTGTGGGTTAGAGTTTTTTTTTAAGTAGAATGTACTGACAGATGCTTCACCCTGAAATCATTAAAGAAGGTCTTTATAGATAGCCTCATCCACCAGAGGACAGACAGCAGAAGCAAGAAGAACTACAATCCTGCAGCCTGTGGAACAAAAACCACATTCACAGAAAGATAGACAAGATGAAAAGGCAGAAGGCTATGTACCAGATGAAGGAACAAGATAAAGCCCAGAAAAACAACTAAATGAAGTGGAGATAGGCAACCTTCCAGAAAAAGAATTCAGAATACTGATAGTGAAGATGATCCAGGGCCTCGGAGAAAGAATGGAGGCAAAGATTGAGAAGATGCAAGAAATAGTTAACAAAGATCTAGAAGAATTAAAGAATAAACACACAGAGATGAACAATACAATAACTGAAATGAAAAATACACTAGAAGGAATCAATAGCAGAATAACTGAGGCAGAAGAATGGATAAGTGACCTGGAAGAGAGAATGGTGGAATTCACTGCTGTGGAACAGAATAAAGAAAAAAGGATGAAAAGAAATGAAGACAGCCTAAGAGACCTCTGGGACAACATTAAACACAACAGCATTCACATTACAGTGGTCCCAGAAGGAGAAGAGAGAGAGAAGGGACCCGAGAAAATATTTGAAGAGATTATAGTCGAAAACTTCCCTAACACGGGAAAGGAAATAGCCACCTAAGTCCAGGAAGCACAGAGAGTTCCATACAGGGTAAACCCCAGGAGAAACACACCAAGGAGCATAGTAATCAAATGGGCAAAAATTAAGACAAAGAAAAATTATTGAAAGCAGCAAGGCAAAAGCGACAAATAACATACAAAGGAACTCCCATAAGGTTAACAGCTGATTTCTCAGCAGAAACTCTACAAGCCAGAGGGGAGTGGCATGACATATTTAAAGTGATGAAAGGGAAGAACCTACAAACAAGATTACTCTACCTGGCAAAGATCTCATTCAGCTTTGATGGAGAAATCAAAAGCTTTACAGACAAGCAAAAACTAAGGGAATTCAGCACCACCAAACCAGCTCTACAGCAAATGCTAAAGGAACTTCTCTAAGTGGGAAAAACAAGAGAAGAAAAGGACCTACAAAAACAAACCCAAAACAATTAAGAAAATGGTAACAGGAACATATAAATCAATAATTACCTTAAATGTGAATGGATTAAATGCTCCAACCAAAAGACACAGGCTCGCTGAACGGATACCAAAACAAGACCCATATATATGCTGTCTACAAGAGACCCAATTCAGACCTAGGGACACATACAGACGGAAGTTGAAGGGATGGAAAAAGATATTCTATGCAAATGGAAATCAAAAGAAAGCTGGAGTAGCAATACTCATACCAGATAAAATAGAGTTTAAAATAGAATGTTACAAGAGACAAGGAAGGACACTACATAATGATCAAGGGATCAATTCAAGAAGAAGATACAACAATTATAAATTTATATGCACCCACATAGGAGCACCTCAATACATAAAGCAACTGCTAACAGCTATAAAAGAGGAAATCAACAGTAACCACAGTAATAGTGGGGAATTTTAACACCTCACTTCCACCAATGGACAGATCATCCAAACAGAAAATTAATAAGGAAACACAAGCTTTAAATGACACAATAGACCAGATAGATTTAATTAATATTTATAGGACATTCCATCCAAAAACAGCAGATTACACTTTCTTCTCAAGTGTGCATGGAACATTCTCCAGGATACATCACATCTTGGGTCACAAATCAAGCCTCAGTAAATTTAATAAAATTGAAATCATATCAAGCATCTTTTCTGACCACAACGCTATGAGATTAGAAATCAATTACAGGGAAAAAAACGTAAAAGACACACACACATGAGGGCTAAACAATACATTATTAAATAACCAAGAGATCACTGAAGAAATCAAAGAGGAAATCAAAAAATACCTAGAAACAAATGACAATAAAAACACGATGATCCAAAACCTATAGGATGCACCAAAAGCAGTTCTAAGAGGGAACTTAGAACTGCTTTTGGTGCATCCTATAGGTTTTGGATCATCATGTTTTTTTGTTTGTTTGTTTTTGTTTTTGTTTTTGCGGTATGCGGGCCTCTCACTGTTGTGGCCTCTCCCATTGCGGAGCACAGGCTCCGGACATGCAGGCTCTGGACACGCAGGCTCAGTGGCCATGCCTCACGGGCCCAGCCGCTCGGCGGAATGTGGGATCCTCCCGGACTGGGGCACAAACCCGTGTCCCCTGCATCAGCAGGTGGACTCTCAACCACTGCGCCACCAGGGAAGCCCGAGATCATCATGTTTTTATTGTCATTTGTTGTTTCCTACCTCAAGAAACAATAAACATCTCAAATTAACAATCTAACCTTACACCTAAAGGAAGTAGAGAAAGAACAACAAACAAAACCCAAAGTTAGTAGAAGGAAAGAAATCATAAAGATCAGAGTAGAAATAAATGAAATAGAAACAAAGAAAACAGTAGCAAAGATCAATCAAACTAAAAGCTGATTCTTTGAGAAGATAAACAAAATTGATAAACGATTAGCTAGACTCATCAAGAAAAAGAGGGAGAGGACTCAAATCAATAAAATTAGAAATGAAAAAGGAGAAGTTACAACAGACACTGCAGAAATACAAAGCATTAAGAGACAACTACAAGCAAGTCTATGCCAATAAAATGGACAACCTGGAAGAAATGGACAAATTCTTAGAAAGGTATAACTTCCAAGACTGAACCAGGAGGAAATAGAAAATATGAACAGACCAATCACAAGTAGTGAAATTGAAACTGTGATTAAAAGTATTCCAACAAACAAAAGTCCAGGATCAGATGGCTTCACAGGTGAATTCTATCAAACATTTAGAGAAGAGCTAACACCAATCCTTCTCAAACTCTTCCAAAAAATTGCAGAGGAAGTAACACTCCCAAACTCATTCTACAAGGCCACCAGCACCCTGATACCAAAAGCAGACAAAGAGACTACTAAAAAAGAAAATTACAGACCAATATCACTGATGAATATAGATGCAAAAATCCTCAAAAAAATACTAGCAAACAGAATCCAACAACACATTAAAAGGATCGTACACCATGATCAAGTGGGATTTACCCCAGGGATGCAAGGATTCTTCAATATAAGCAAATCATTCAATGTGATACACCACATTAACAAACTGAAGAAGAAAAACCATATGATCACCTCAATAGATGCAGGAAAAGCTTTTGACAAAATTCAAAAGCTTTTCACCCATTTATGATAAAAACTCTCCAGAAAGTGGGCATAGCGGGAACCTACCTCAACATAATAAAGGCCATATATGACAAACCCACAGCAAACATCATTCTCAATGGTGAAAAACTGAAAGCATTTCCTCTAAGATCAGGAACAAGACAAGGAGGTCCACTCTCACCACTATTATTCAACATAGTGTTGGAAGTCCTAGCCATAGCAATCAGAGAAGAAAAAGAAATAAAAGGAATACAAATTGGAAAAGAAGAAGTAAGACTGTCAGTGTTTGCAGATGACATGATACTATACATAGAGAATCCTAAAGATGCCACCAGAAAACTACTAGAGCTAATCAATGAATCTAGTAAAGTTGCAAGATACAAAATTAATGCACAGAGATCTCTTGCATCCCTATACACTAATGATGAAATATCTGAAAGAGAAATTAAGGAAACACTCCCATTTACCATTGCAACAAAAAGAATAAAATACCTAGGAATAAACCTACCTAGGGAGATGAAAGACCTGTATGCAGAAAACTATAAGACACTGATGAAAGAAATTAAAGATGTTACCAACAGATGGAGAGATATACCATGTTCTTGGATTGGAAGAATCACCATTGTGAAAATGACTACACTACCCCAAGCAGTCTACAGATTCAATGCAATTTCTCTCAAACTAGCAATGGCATTTTTTACAGAACTAGAACAAAAAATCTTAAAATTTGTATGGAGACACCAAAGACCCCGAATAGCCAAAGCGATCTTGAGGGGATAAACGGAGCTGGAGGAATCAGGCTCCCTGACTTCAGACTATACTACAAAGCTACAGTAATCAAGATAATATGGTACCAGCACAAAAACAGAAATATAGATCAACGGAACAGGATAGAAAGCCCATAGATAAACCCACACACCTATGGTCAATTAATATATGACAAAGGAGGCAAGGATAGACAATGGAGAAAAGACAGTCTCTTCAATAAGTGGTGCTGGGAAAACTGGAAAGCTACATCTAAAAGAATGAAATTAGAACACTCCCTAACACCATACAGAAAAATAAACTCAAAATGGTTTAGAGACCTAAATATAAGACTGGACACTATAAAACTCTTCAATGAAAACATGGAAGAACACTTTGACATAAATCACAGCAAGATCTTTTTTGATCCACTTCCTAGAGTAATGGAAATAAAAACAAAAATAAACAAATGAGACCTAATGAAACTTAAAAGTTTTTGCACAGCAAAGGAAACCACAAACAAGACCAAAAGACAACCCTCGGAATGGGAGAAAATATTTGCAAACGAATCAACAGACAAAGGATTAAACTCCAAAATATTTAAACAGCTCATGCAGCTCAATATTTAAAAAAACAAACAACCCAATCCAAAAATGGGCAGAAGACCTAAATGGACATTTCTCCAAAGAAGACATACAGATGGCCAGGAAGCACATGAAAAGCTGCTCAACATCACTAATTATTAGAGAAAAGCAAATCAAAACTACAATGAGGTATATCACCTCACACCAGTTAGAATGGGCATCATCAGAAAATCTACAAACAACAAATGCTGGAGAGGGTGTGGAGAAAAGGGTACCCTCCTGCGCTGTTGGTGGGAATGTAAATTGATACAGCCACTATGGAGAACAGTATGGAGGTTCCTTAAAAAACTAAAAATAGAATTACCGTATGACCCAGCAATCCCATTACTGAGCATATACCCAGAGAAAACCATAACTCAAAAAGACACATGCACCCCAGTGTTCATTGCAGCACTATTTACAATAGCCAGGACATGGAAGCAACCAAAATGCCCATTGACAGACAAATGGATGAAGAAGTCGTGGTACATATAAACAATGGAATATTACTCAGCCATAGAAAGGAATGAAACTGGGTTATTTGTAGAAACATGGATGGATCTAGAGACTGTCATACAGAGTGAAGTAAGTCAGAAAGAGAAAAACAAATATCGTATATTAACGCATATATGTGCAACCTAGAAAAATGGTACAGAGGAACCGGTTTGTAGGGCAGAAATTGAGACACAGATATAGAGAACAAACGTATGGACACCAAGGGGGGAAAGTGGCGTGGGGTGGGGGTTGGTTGGGATGAATTGGGAGATTGGGATTGACATGTATACACTAATATGTATAAAATGGATAACTAATAAGAACCTGCTGTACAAAAAAAATAAATAAAATAAAATTCAAAAATTCAAGAAAAAAAAAAGGTGTTTAAAAACGTATCTCCAGGAGGTGGTAGATGTGGAGGCAGCAGGTGAAGGCGATGCTCCCTGATGGTACCTCCTAGCTCTGTGACTCCCTGAGGATTTCGTTGTCATTGCCCTACCCAGCTATTAGCGGAGAGTAACAACCAGGCTCCCTATCCCAGGCCCGAGAAGGATTTGGAGCTAAGAAAGACAGGCCCATCTTTCATTCTGTGTGAGCCTGGTAGCTAATGAGAATGCGAAAAGCAAACTCGGCAGATGGCCTCGTTACAGGCGTTCAGGTCGTGAGTGCTGCAGACAGGTTCGGCCCTTGCCCTTTAGGGCCGGTGGTTTAGGGCGCCCTCTGGTGGTCCCGACGCTGTGTTATTCCCACTCCCCCACCTCTTCTGAGCAGTGGCTTCCAAAGTGGGGCAGGACTATAACCTCCATTTCAATTGAAATAATTGAATTTTTAAAATTCTTAAAATAGTGACACTTTGATCTTTGTGTCCTTATTTGGTTTGTGTGTCAGCCCCATATCTTGTTGCACAAAGTGAAGGAAAAGGCACATCCTGGGAGTGCAAGAGAGCCTCACACCGTGGAGAGGCTGCTGGTGACACCTTCCCTGGGCTCAGTGTTCGGGACATAAAGCTTTTGACACATCCCTGGTGTGTTTTGATGCTTTCTGAGCCAGACTGTTCCGGTTCGAATCCTCATTCTGCTATTATGAGCCCTGGGTTACTCTCTGTCCACTTTCTTCATCATTTTAATGGGAATAATATTAAGACCCATCTCATGATGATGCTACAGGGATTAAATTCCTTTAAAATATTTAGAAAACTGCCTTGGTAAGGACGATATAAGTGGCAGCAACTATTATTTTTAGTTTTGCTGAAGCCCTCACAAAAAACCTAAAAGGCTTAAAAAAATCACTGCAAAAAACATAGATCAAAGATAATATGAATAATGCAAGTGCAAGAGGCCACTAACATTAATATTTAAAAGTACATGTATATAATTTATAAACAAATATTAGCATATATTAAGAATGTCACTGAGCGGGTGTCTAATCTGAAAAGTTTTGGAATCACTGTTTCTGAGCCTGGATGGGGAGGAGTGATTCCAGTGGAAGGGTTGGCTTCACCCAGCGCATCTCTCTTGATTTGTCCTTTGGGTTGGCAAGGGCTTTAGTGTCATGTTTCATGTGGGGACACTGAAGCACAGAGAGGTCAGCAGCCGTATCCAAAATTGCATGGTGTGGTCACTAGCTTAGCTGGGCCTCTTCACTCCAAAGACTGCTGGTTTTCACACCCTCCTAGATGCTCTCCATGACTGTTAGCCTCTTGTGGACCCCATTCTCCTCAGAGGTGCAAGGGGAGGCCCATCAACATTTGCAACTCACCCTGTAGCTGCCTCTGCCCCCTCCCACTCCCTTCTCTAAAGGATAATCAGGTTTGAGACCAGGAGAGTTTGGGGCTGGGCTCTGCTCTGAACTTTATTGGTTCTGCCATGTCCAGGGTGGAAAACACCTTACATGGTCTTTGTTCTGGTCAGGGCCACTTTCACGGGCTTTCTCTGCCATTCTGGACCTTGAAGCGGCTCTTGTAACTCGTAGACCATATCCAAAGCAGTTGCTGACAAGTAGTATGTAGTTGCACATGATTAATAAAGAACTCCATTCAGGCAAAAGTTTGTGTCAAGTCCATCTCCAGCAAGAGGTATTTCTGAAAAGCCAACTGTCATGATGGTTTTATAGGACAATTGTTTGAATTTCAGCATAGACTTCTGGTTCAGAAGTTCATTCAAATGTATAAGGGACTGGTTAAAAACATCTGTCACCGGGGCTTCCCTGGTGGCGCAGTGGTTGGGAGTCCGCCTGCCAATGCAGGGGACACGGGTTCATGCCCCGGTCCGGGAAAATCCCACATGCCGCGGAGTGGCTGGGCCCGTGAGCCATGGCCGCTGAGCCTGCACGCCTGGAGCCTGTGCTCTGCAACGGGAGAGGCCACAACAGTGAGAGGCCCGCGTAACGCAAAAAACAAACAAACGAACAAAACAACAACAAAAAAACATCTGTCACATGCCTGACACTGTTCTAGGTAAAGATACATAAAACAGACAAGTGTCTTGCTTGCTCAGAGCTTACATTCTAGTGGAGAAGGGAGGAACAAAAATGTGACTTTGGGCTTGAGCATAAAACTTGCTTTGGACAGTGGAATGTGGGTGTGGCTGAACCACACAGACTCCATTTTGTCAGCTCCATTTAGGCCAGCAGTTCTACCCCCTCCCCTTTCTCTGTGACTGAGCTTCAGCTACTCTCAAGGAATGTGCCCTAGCCAGATAAGTTCCCTATCAACTTTTACCCTTCCCTTCATCTGATATGAAAACTGGAAGAATGACTTTTGCTGATACAAATGGTTAATGGTCATGAGACCCCCAGGGGGAGGGAAAACTCCTGGTTCCTGTCAGTGCAGACATGCTTCTCCCTTGGTAGTCAGATTCTATTTTTAGCTTTAACCTCTTTAAATCCCCCTGTACCCCTTTTGGTAGAGCAGATTGCAGCTCTGAATGCCTCTGGATCATTCTCTGCCTAATCCTGCCTGTAGGTAAGTTACACATGATAAACTTCATAATTTCACTTTATGAAGTTACCTGCTTTGTTTTTCCCTCTCAGAGTTCCTTCTTGGTTCACAGGATACTACTCAGTATCTCATCTTTCCAACAAAAGTGACAGTGTGTCAGTTTTGAGCCTAGATCTTAAGAGATCTCACACATTTCTGCTTACTCTATTGTTCCTCTGCCACTGCAGTGAGAAAAACATACCAGTCTGGTCCCAGCAGGAGGATGAGAGACGTGTGGAGCAGAAATGTCCCCCCAAGCAACCCACAGTCCTCCCCTGAGGAACACAGCTGTGCCAAGCTGAGCCCAGCCAACCTGCAGATATGAGTGGTAATACAGGATTGTGGTTTTAAGCCATAGAGTTTGAGATGGTTTGTTACACAGCAATAGCTGACTGTTACAGGTGCTCTGAAGGGTAAAAGAAGCTGAGATAAAGATGCACCTGAAGGAACACACTTAGGCAGGATGGTCTGGAAAGGTCTGGAAAGGAGCTAACACTTAGGCTGAGACCTGAAGGTTGAGAAGGAGCTCTCCCATGATAATGAGAGAGGAGTAAGAAGAGACAAGGTCCTGAGGCTAGAAAGAACTTGTTGTGCTTTAGGAGCTGACGGAAGACCTGGGTGGCTGAAACAGAGTTAGTCAGGGAAAAGGGGCAAGTGAAGCTAGAAAGAGATACAGAGCTTTTGAGGCCAAAGAGTTTGAATTTTATTCTCAGTACAATGGGAAGCTTTACAAAGGTCTTAAGGGAGAGAGAGAGAGAGAGAGAGAGGGAGAAAGAAAGAAGAAGGAGAGGGGAAGGGGAAGAAGAAAGAGAAGAAGAAGAGGAGGAGGGGAGGGGAGAAGAGAAGAGAGGAGAGGAGAGGAGAGAGAATTGATTTTATATTTGTAATAGACCATCTTTGTTCTTGTGTGAATAGAAGCAGGTGTGCCAGTTGGGAGGCTGTTGCAGATATCCAGGTGAGATAATGGCAGAGCCTGGGCCAGGTGGTGACAGTGGCAGTGCTGAGAAGTGAGTGGATTAATAATGCATTTTAGAGTAAACTTCATAGGACCAAGTTTTCTGGTTTAGGGTATGATGGAGAACTATCAGCTACCAATTCCTTACCCCCAGAAAACTGTTCCTGGAAATCCAGAGGAGAGAAAGGAAGGTAGATGATGGGTATGTCCATGGCATTTGAATGAGAGTGTAGAAGTAACAGCAGCAGTGTATTAACTAATATTTGTTGAGCATTTCCTATTTTCTAGGTACTTCCCTAAGCTCTTGACATTCTCACACCAACCCCGAGGCTGTTCTTTATCTCCACCTTACAGATGAGACAGAGACACCATGAGGATCAGTGAGGTGTTCAAGGGCACACATAGCTGATAAGAGGAGCAGAGTGATTTGGGGTTTGGCACAATCTCTCTCTTGGCCATACTCCAAGGGAAGACCCCAGGAAAATGGTGTTGGAGTTTACCTTCGTAAGGCTTTCAGAGATCCCTCGTTTGGATCTGAGGAATGTCCCCTACATGGTGAAAAACTCTTTTCTCTTAGGTCTATATCTAGACTAGAACTGACACCCTGTCTTTGAAGGCTGGTAAATTAAAGTCTGCAGTATTCTCAGGATAGATTAGCCATTCTGTAGTGGGCAGTGGGAGAAGTGTTGGATACAAATGTGGATGAGCTGATCCTCCTGGACTCCCAGCAGCTCCAGCCCCACCTGTTCATTCAGTGTCTGAGGAAGATGCCTCAAGGAGGCGGGAGTGTCCTTCAAAGCAGCTGCAAGCCCTTCTCAGTGAGACAGCCCAGCCCAGCCCTCATCCAGGCCTGGTCGAGGACTCATGTGAACTGGAAATGCCTAAATTAGGGAAGAAGGTGCCCTAGACATCGGTCTCTTTTCTGAGAGGATGTGATAAATGGAAATGGAGAGGAAACCAGGGAACTGAGCAGGGAGTGGTGACAGGGACTGGTTCTGTGACCCATAAGCTGAAAGCATGATTGTAGACCCCAGGCTTTCCAAACCTCTTGGCAGGGCACCTGGGACCAGGAATGCCATCTGCACCTGGTCCTGCTTTGGGTGGAGAGTGTGTCAATTCAGAGCTAGGTGGATTCTCCTGCTCCTCCCTGCCCCCACACCAGGGCCATGACCTCCACTTGAAGACTCCAGCAGCAAGAGATGATCCTCCAACCTTGTTGATGAAAATTTTTAAAATACAAAAATTTATTAAAAGGAGGCAACGAGATGTGGAAGTTAAAGTGTGACCTTTGAACCCAGACTGATGGACTAGGTCCCTTGCTCACTACCAATCACACCTAGTCCCTAAGCCTCCATCTCCCCTTCTGTGAAACAGGGTAATTATATTGACTGACTGATAAGGCTGTGAGGGTTAAGCCACAGGAATAGAGCTTGGCTCATACTAACCACTCAATAAATGCCTTTTTGAAACCTTGAAAATAATCAGCATCTCTAGTTATTAAATAATTTGATTTGTATGTCTTCATAAACTTTTTATTAAAATTGTCATGGATTAGTAGAAACAAGTAAAGTGCATAAGAGGATGGGTGGATACAAAAGAGACTGTGTAATTTAATTAAAATCCAAAACAAACAAAAAAAGCAGTTTTCCATATATCTGCTCCTTAAGCTGCCAAGTGCAGAAGGCAGTAGCCATGTGCCCAGGCCCTGTGTTTGCCCTCAAGAAACAGCAGGTTTTTTTGGCTGCACCTCTTGGGATCTTAGTTCTCCAACCAGGGATTGAACCCAGGCTCTCAGCAGTGAAAGCAAGGAGTCCTAACCACTGGACCACCAGGGAATTCCCAGTGCAGGGTTCTTTTGGGGCTATCCCTTCTTCTCCATCCCAGGGCCTTACCCTCATCAGCGTCAGCAGCATCACCCAACAAAGAGACACTAATTGCTGAGGAACTGCCTGGAGCCTTTCAGGTCCTCTCCCTTGGTAGCCTCCTCAGTGTTGGGTTGCTAGCTTTAAACTCACTAGAAGAAATCAATCAACGCCTCAGCCTTGGCCCCTCAGTACTTCCATCCTCATAGAATCTGCAGTTGGAGGGACTTGGGGTTCATCTGGTGGGCCCCCTGCTCACTGCTGCAGGAACCCCCTCCATAGCACCCTGAGGGATGGGATGCTCTGCGATGGGAGCCATGTTTGGGGATGACTCCTCGCCACTGTCCTGGCCCTCCCCCTGCATTGGAGCCCCTTCTCTGCCCCCCCATGCAACCTCTCCCCATCCCCAGCAGATGCAAGCTGTGCCCTCTGGGTAAGCACAGGGACCCAGGCAGCTCCTCTGGATCCTCAGTCTTATCCTCAGGCTGCCCTGGGAATGGAAAGGCAGCCCTTGGATCCAGTGTCCAGGGATCCAAGTTTTCAGGCCCAAACAGGAAGGAAAAGCGGTCCCACGCTTTCCCTGTGTGTCTTCCCCCTCCCCAGCCCCCACTTCCGAAAGCAGGCACCAGCCTCAGCCACTTAAGGATGAAATCTTCCTGACACACAGGACCAGCCACTTACTTCTCAGAGCCCAGTGCAAAATTATGATATGGGCCCCTGTTAAAAATTATTGAAAAATTCAAATGTACACACTTCCAATTATAAAATGAGTAAGTCCTAGGAATGTAATGTACAGCACAGTGACTATAGCTAATAATACTGTATATTTGAAAGTTGCTAAGGAAGTAGATTCACACCTCCCTACCACGATTTAATTTATTTTATAACTGGAACTTTGTACCTTTTGATTCCCTTCACCCATTTTACACACCCCCTTCCCTGCGTCTGGCAACCACCAATCTGTTCTCTGATCCGCGAGCTTGTTTTTTATTTTTTAATTCCACATGTAAGTGAGATCATAAGGTATTTGTCTTTCTCTGTCTGCCTTATTTCACTTAGCATAATGTCCTCAAGTTCCATCCATGTTGTCTCAAATGGCAAGCTTTAACTCGTTTTTATGGATGACTACTAAACGTGCAGATCTTAGAAGTTCTCATCAGAAGAAAAAAATGTAACTATGTGTGGTGATGGGTGTTAGCTAGACTCCTTATGGTGATAATTTTGCAATAGGTACAAATATCAAATCATTATGGTGTACTCCTGAAACCAACATAATTGACATTTATTATTCACATGTATTATATGTCAATTACATCTCAAATTAAAAAAAAAAAAGAATTTCAAGGCAGTAACAGCAGAGCATTGAACAAAGCACAGGGCCCTTCTGATGGCTGCACAGTCTCCATGCCCATGAAGCTGACCCTGATGACAGAGGTGTGCCCTGCTTATTCCATTTTCCTGGGATTTCTGAAGCTATTTCTCTGCTTTTGTTTTTGTTTGTTCTTGGAGATATAATCCACATAGTTTAAAATTCATCCTACATAAAGTTCAGTGGTTTATAGTATATTTGTGAAGCTATGCAACCATCACCACTATCTAATTCCAGAACATTTTCATCACCTTTAAAAGAAACCCCATGCCTACCAACAGTCACTCCTTATTCCTCCCTCCCCTAGCCCTTGGAAATCACTAATCTCCTTTCTGTCTCTGTGCCTTTGCATATTCTGGACATTTCATATAAATGGGATCATACAGGTATGTGGACTTTTGTGTCTGGTTTCTTTCACTTAGCATAATATTTTCAAGATTCATCCATTTTTCATTCCCCCCACCCTTTCTTTTTTTTTTTATAGTGTTATTTTTGTTTGGCTGTGTTGGATCTTTGTTACTGCGCATGGCAGGGGCTAGTTGTTCTCTAGTTGTGGCAAGCAGGGGCTACTCTTCATTATGTTGCACGGGCTTCTTGTTGCAGTGGCTTCTGTTGTTGCGGAGCATAGGCTCTAGGTGTGCAGGCTTCAGCAGTTGTGGCAGGCGGGCTCAGTAGTTGTGGCTCGCAGGCTCTAGAGCTCAGGCTCAGTAGTTGTGGCGCGTGGGCTTAGTTGCTCCGAGGCATGTGGGATCTTCCTGGACCAGGGCTTGAACCCGTGTCCCCTGCATTGGCAGGTGGATTCTTAACCACTGCACCACCGAGGAAGCCCTTCATTCACTTTTATGGCTAAATAATATTCCATAGACCACATTTTATGTATTATTCCTTTGTTTTAATGTTTCCTTTTGAAATGTGATCTCCACATGATACAGTGAGTACAGTCAGATGACTCATTTTGTAGTAATTATCCCATATTCAAAGACTCACGTATTTCCTCCTTTATAACTTACAAGTAAAGCGCACACAGCTTAAGTGTGCACTTGATTAGTTTTTACCTGTGTCTATACCTGAATAACCACCACCCAGATGCAGATATAGAGCATCTTTTCCTCCCATCAGGCTGTCTCAAGCCTCCTCCCGGGGACATCCCCCACCCGCACAGTCACTATGCCAATTTCTATCATTTTAGATTAATTTTGCCTATCCTTGAACTTCATAGAAGTGGATCCATAGAATATGGGTTTTTTTTGCATCTGACTTCTTTTTCTCAGCAGTAAGTCAGTGAGATTCATTTACATTGTATGTGGCAATAGTTCTTTTTGGTTGCTGTACCATCTAGCTATTCTGCTATCCATGGGCATTTCGGTTGTTTCCAATTTGTAACTACTGTTACTTCCATGTAACTTCCATGAACATTTTTGTCATTTGGTGACCATAGCCCTCACTTCTGTTGTGTATTTACCAAGAAGTGGAATTGCTGGGCCTTAAAACAGGTGCGTGTTTAGCTTGACTAGATACAGTCCAAGAGTTTTCCAAAGTGGGTTGTGCCAGTTCCACTGACAGTCTAGTTGCTCTACATCTTCATCAACATTCAGTAAGGTCAGTCATTCTAGTATGTGATAGTATCTCATTGTAGATTTTTTTTTTTTTGCGGTACGCGGGCCTCTCACTGTTGTGGCTTCTCCCGTTGCGGAGCACAGGCTTCGGACGCGCAGGCTCAGCGGCCATGGCTCACGCGCCCAGCCGCTCCGCGGCATGTGGGATCTTCTCGGACCGGGCACGAACCCGTGTCCCCTGCCTCGGCAGGCGGACTCTCAACCACTGCGCCAACAGGGAAGCCCCCATCGTAGTTTTAATTTGCATTTCCCTGATGATGAATGAGAGGGAACACCTTCCTATGTGGTTGTTGGCCATTGGATATCCACCCATCACTTTTTTTTCACTCATCATTTTTGAGTCATATTTTTCTTTAGAGTCTGGCAAAGGGAAAATGCCTTTTTTTCTCTGAGTTTTCTTAAAAATTCACTCGTGTTAATTCATATTTAATTACACAAGTTTTATATGAATACATTTTCATTGTTTCCTCACATCCTTGCTAAGACTGCCTATCATCAGTCCTTTAAGCTGTTGAGGGAAAAACAGTCTTATTGATAGTTTAATGTAATGTGCATTTCTGTGATTGTTAGTGAGATTAAGCACTTTTTCTTATGTTTATTGGCCACTGTATTTCTTCTGTGTGCCTTTTCATATCCTTTGTCAATTTTTCTATTGGATTGTTTATCCTCATTGATTATGGAAGTTATTTCTACATTCCGTGTAAAAATCTGTTGTGTTATATATGGCAAATGCTTTCTCTTTTTCTGTTGCTTGTATTTTTCAAGACTTGATTGTCTAGAACAGTTTTAGATTTACAGAAAAATTGAGAAGATAGTACAGAGAGTTCCCAATACCCCATACCCAATGTCCTCTATTATTAACATCTTACATTATTAGTATGGTACTTTAATTACAATTAATGAAGCAATATTGAGGCATTATTTAGATGTCTTGTTTTTTTAGACTTCTCTTCGCTGTGACAGTTTCTCAGACTTTTCCTCTTTTTTGATGATCTTGACAGTTTTGAAGAGTACCGCTCAGGTATTTTGTAGAATGTCCCTCTATTGAGTCTGTTTTGGTGTTTTTCTCATGATTAGACTGGAGTTATTATGAATTTTGGGGAGGAAGACCACAGAGGTAAAGTGTCATTTTCTTCACATCGTATCAGTAGTGCATACTATCAACATGATTTAGCAATGTTCACATTGACTGTGATCACTTGGGTGAGGTGATGTTTTTCAGGTTTCACACACAACACATATTGTGGAGAAAGCCTTGATAACTAAGTAAGGATGGGGTTAACTTGGATTTGTCTGTGGAGGTTCTGTGCTTAACTCCAGGGTTATCTGGAGCAACATTGGGCAAGATACGGATATATTCTTTTTTTGGCTGTGTCGGGTCTTAGGTGCGGCATGCGGGATCTTCGTTGCAGCGCTAGGGCTTCTCTCTAGTTATGGCATGTGGGTTTTCTCTCTCTAGTTGTGGCACGCGGGCTCCAGAGCGTGTGGTCTCTGTAGTTTACAGCACACAGGCTCTCTCGCTGAGGTGCGCAAGCTCAAGAGTTGTGGCATGTGGGCTTAGTTGCCCCGTGGCTTGTGGGATCTTAGTTCCCTGACCAGGGATTGAACCCACATCCCCTGCATTGGAAGGCGGGTTCTTTACCACTGGACCACTAGGGAAGTCCGGATATGGATTTATTCTTGTTGGTGATCTACAAAATGCTTTTTAAAGTCCAAAACTCCCCTGGACTCATCTTGTACCAGCATGTCCACATTATTTCTTTGAAATGTAGCGATTGATGGTTTGCATTTGGTTTACATGTTTAACTAGCCTGATTTTAGCTATGTGACCAGTAGGTATAAAAGGTCCCTCAGTAGACTTGTGCCGTGGTCCCTAAGACCAAGGTATGGCACACGTATCAGGAAGAAAATGCTCATATATGTTTTGAAATGAAGGATGAGATAGAAACATTTCTTTATGGTACTGATAATGCAATAAAGATCATGTTATATGCTTTGCAGTGGCTTGCTTACATGATCTCAGCAACACATTCAGCAGTCAAAATAGTTTGAAGTTATGACTTTAGAGCCAAAATAATATGATTTTAAATTCTGTGGATGTGATGACAGGATTTTTTAAAATTTTTATTTTGTATTGATTTACAATGTTGTGTTAGCTTCAGGTATACAGCAAAGCTATTAAATTATACATATATATATATATATATATATTCTTTTTCAGATTCTTTTCCCATATAGGTTATTACGGAGTATTGAGTAGAGTTCTCTGTGCTATACATTATGTCCTTGTTGATTATTTTATATATATTAGTGTGTATATGTTATTCCCAAACTCCTAATTTATTCCCCCCTCTCCTCACACTTTCCTCTTTGGTAACCGTAAGTTTGTTTTCTAAGTCTGTGAGTCTGTTTCTGTTTTGTAGATAAGTTCATTTGTATCATTTTTTTAGATTTTACATATAAGTGATATCATACGATATTTGTCTTTCTCTGTCTGACTTACTTCACTTAGTATGATAATCTGTAGATCCATCCACGTATAACAGGATTTCTTAGGAAAACTGCACTGTGGTGCAAATGGTTAAACGTGGAGAATTTGACCCTTTCCCAACATTAGACAATTCTTTTTATTCATTAGATAAAGAAATCTATGGTACATTTAAAAGCATATTTAAAAGACAAGTCCAAATGCTCTAATAGAATATGAAGAACTACTTTCTAGAACTCAAGGCATCAGAGAGGATTAGAAACCCATTTGTTTCTGGGGCTGAGGAGTGGGGGAACTAGGGAGAGGTTGGTAAATGTGCACAAATTTTCAGTTATATTATGAATAAGGTCTAAGGATCTAATATAAAACATGGTGGGTATAGTTGATAACACTGTATTATACAATTGAAATTTGCTAAGAGAGTAGAACATTTTAAGTTCTCGCCAAAAAAAAAAAGAGATAAATATATGAGGTGATGGTTGTGTTAATTAATTAGATGGGGGGAATCCTTTCACAATGAATTCTTATATCAAGTCACCACTATGGGGACTTCCCTGGTGGTGCAGTGGTTGAGTCCGCCTGCCAATTCAGGGACATGGGTTTGAGCCCTGGTCTGGGAGGATCCCACATGCTGTAGAGCAACTAAGCCCGTGAGCCACAACTACTGAGCCTGCGTGCCTAGAGCCCATGTTCCGCAACAAAGAGTAGCCATCACAATGAGAAACCCGTGCACGGCAACGAAGAATAGCCCCCTCTCGCCGCAACTAGAGAAAGCCCGCACACAGCAATGAAGACCCAGCGCAGCCAAAAATAAATAAATAAATATATTTTTTAAAAAGGTCACCACTATGTACCCTTTAAATAGCTTACAATTTTATATGTCAATTATACCTCAAGCAAGCCGGAAAAAAACTTTTGCATGTGACAGGCAAAAAAAAAAAGATCTTGCTGACTCAGATCTGGTAACACTGAGAAAAAGTTCTGTAATTTCTGGCCCTCATTTGGTTCCAGAACTGACTGGCAGAGTTTACTGCCTTTCCGAACAATCCAGGAAGTGAATCAGGATTTTCTAATTTAATAGGAATAATTGGTAAGAGAAGAATCCATCTGGACATGGGAACTGAGGAATGGCTCAAGCCATCTTCAGAGTCAGAGAGAAACTCTCAGGGAAGGGCCTTGTTTGTGTGTTTCCGCACTGCCCCCTGCTGGCTGATGCTGGAACATTGTTTCCTCCTATGGCTCTAGGAAGACCTAACAGAATGCCATATTGTGGCTCTTGGGAGGCAGGGGGCTCCTCAAACCAAGTGTTGGGCTAGAGGCAGCTGGATCTGGCTGAGACCCTTCCATCAGGGAGAGCCTGGCTTGGGAGGTGGGTTTGAACAGCAGCAAAGGAACATGGGCATGTTATGTTTTTTAGAGCATGTCAAAGTTCTGGTGCTTTCAATACAAACAGATAGATGTTAGTGGAAGGAAAGAGATTCAGGGCAGTGGAATTCAGGAATCAGGCAGGCAGAGAGGCATTGAGGACCACATTGTGAGGGTTCTAGTCCTGCAGATAGGCTGACAAGATTGGGGTAGCAGCTGTGTAGAGGAACGCAAGGTGATCAAAACTAATGATTGGGTTTGGAGGCACTCACAGGCCACTATGAGAGATACACATGTAAATAAATAATTACATCACAAAGTGACAAGGAGATTAGTTATCTTACCCAGAATCTGAGGACAGGTCTTCTGGAGGTCTTATCTGAGACTGTTCTGAGATGTGAGTAGGAATTCTACAGAGGGTAAGGGAGGGCTTCTGAGGGCTGGGCAATATGGTTGGATTGTAAAGCACGTGTTTGGGTTATGGAAGGGGAGCTTAGAGAACAAGGCAGGACCGGGTTATGAAGGACCTTGTGCACTTTGTTGAGGTGCCATGACCTTCTTCTGTGCAAGGCAGAATGCCCTCAAAAGGATATGAATAGATTTGAAGGACTCTCAAAAACGAAGAACAGTAGATCCAAAACAGACTGTAGAGATCACTTCATTCTGCTTTCCTTGAAGAATCTGAAGTGTTTACAACCTGGATTGTTTCTGATACATCTGAAGGATATTCTCAAAAACCTGCCATATCTCTTTTCAACAGTCTTATACTTTGTCTTTTTCGTGTGCCTGTAAACTCTTGAGTACCTGGGCTTTTTGTGTGAGTGGGAAGGCAAAGAAATTCATCCCAGATAATTTTGAGCCACTTATATATTGTTGCTATGATACTGACAGACATATATGGAGTTCTTTTAAGACATGATAGAATCTCCTAAGTGGGTGTGGGAATGGTAGGAAGGAGGAAACTGGGCTTCCACAGGCAAGACAGCATGATTCATTCATTCATTCATTTATTCGGCTGATGCACTCAGCTCTGTTCTAGGTGCTGTGTGGGATACAAAAGAAGCAGAAATTCCAGTTCTTATCCCTGAGAAATCCATATTCAGCTTGAGAATACATGGAAGAAGAAGGCAATGTCAGCAAACTAAGACAGTGCGGTCTGATCTGTAGAGAGGTGTTAAGGACATTTCAATGGGATACAGGAGATCTTTGTGGATTCACAGTGTTGCTAGTTTTGAAGTGATAGACACAAATGTGTGGAGTGCAACTGGGGAAAATTCCATGCCTGAGGTAGGGTCAAGTACAGATGGATGATCTCATGTAGGAAGCCATTCAGGATAAGCACCCCAAATCTAGTAACTCTGAGACCATAGACAGAGAATCTTTGCTGGCATAGAAATTGCGTAGCAGACCAACACTCACCCACAAGCCCAGAAATTCTGTTACTTCTTGTCTTAGTCAGTTTGGGCTGCTAAAACAAAGTACCACAGACTGGGTGGTTTATAAACAATAGAAATTTATTTCTCAGAGTTCTGGAGTCTGAGAAATCCAGGATAAAGGCACTGGCAGATTTGGTGTCTGGTGGTGTCAGAGTCAACGCCTGGTTCCTAGATAGCTGTCTTCTCTCTGTGTCCTCACACGGCAGAGGATAGGAGGGAGTTCTCAGGAGTCTCTTTTATAAGGGTGAAGCCCTTATGACCTAATCACCTCTCAAAGGCCCCACTTCCTAATATTATCACATTGGGGGGTTAGGATTTTGACATATGAATTTTGTGGGGGACACAAGCATTCAGTCTATAGCACATCTCACTCTCCACCTCCAGGCACTTGGGCCTTGCAAATTTGGGCTGTATGAGACAGAAGACTCTGGAGCTAATAGCTGTGTCTTTATTACCTTTAATACTCACTCAAGGTGATCTGATAAAGCACCTCTTTCCTGAAAGATCTCTATAATTAGAAGTTGAAGCTACTCATCATATGAGTAGATGATGTGTATTCAAAGCTTAGATGTATATTCTTTTGCTAAACAAGAACATCTTTCCCTCCAAACATTTGCCCTAGTTTTTATGTGATTATCCACTCACTTGTTGATGGACATTTAAGTTTTCTCCAGGTTTGGGCTATTCTGAAGAGAGCTGCTATGGACATTTGAAATATGCAAGCTTTTTTATGAACATATGTTTTCATTTCTCTTCATTTCTCCTAGGTATACGAGGAGTGGGCCTGCTGGGCCATATGTTGAACTATTAGAAACTGCCAAACAGTTTTTCAAAGTGGTTGAACCATTTTTCACTCCCACCAGCATGGTAAGAAAGCTAGGAATGGGTTTTGATGTGCCTCACTCACGTAATTCTGCAGGTCTCAGCACAAACATCAACCCTCAGTTTTAATACTCAAGTCCCCTTTACTCATGCGTGACAGTCATCATATGTGAAATTAATTAATCATATTCATTGTTTAAGTCTGTCTCCAATATTGACCTGCTCTAAGCTCCTTAACTGTGGTCTCCATCACTGTATCCCCAAGGCCTGGCACAGATGCCCAGCACACAAGAGCAGCTCAGTAAATGTTTGTTTCCTAACAGGTTGGCCAGTGGGTGGAGTTTAGTGATCTGGCAGCTTAGCTGCCCTCCTTTTGGTTGGCACACAAGGTTCGTTGTGTTCTGTTCTCTGGTGATCATCCTGTTTCATTTCTCCCCTAATCACAGTGTATTTTAGAGTTATACCGGGCTGTCTGTAGTGTTCACACTTGTCACCTCTTTCTAGACCTTTAAGCCCTTGGACATATTATTTCTTAAAGGAGCACCCTCTGTGCTCCATTCTCTTACTTTCTAATGGACTCTACCTAAATCTCATTTCTAATGTCCCCAGGAGCAGATAATTTGCTCTCCTTTAAGCCCCATAGCAGACTCCCTGGCCCCTTTGAGCCTACGATATTTCCCCACCACTGTGACTGTGAACATTCCAAAGCAATATATCCTAAGATTTTGGGGAATCTCATTATAGCACATGTTTCCCCCATAAAATTCAGTAAAGTTTAATTAGAAAGCATAAATGACCACACTTTAGGTCTTGAATATGTACTCTGGGGACAGCCATTTATAAAGGTAGTGAAATAAATTCTGCCCCTAAATGAACTGACTCTGTTGTTATAATAGGACCAAGTGACATTAAGCACACATTTGTCTGAATCTGTAAAGTTGAGTGATCTGCTCAGACTGGCATCCCAGACATGAGAAGATGTCCCGGAGAGCATTTCTGAGGGCTCCAGCATCCCCCTTAGGAGGAGAAACATGTGAGGAAGGGGGTGAGGACAAGGGAGTCAGACAAGGGAGGACAGGCAGGATCCAAATGGAACACCTCAAACTCACCATGTGCCAGGTTTAACCTTCTTCCTTTTGCAGCCCTGGCTGCCTGAAGCCCATTCCCTACCCAGCAACTAGAGCCATCTTTCCATCTTTCTTTCTTTCTTTTCTTTTTTTTTTAATATTTATTTATTTATTTGGCTGTGTCAGATCTTAGTTGTGGTACGTGGAATCTTTCGTTGCAGCATGTGGGCTCTTCATTGCAGTGCGCAGGCTTCTGTCTAGTTGTGGTGCGGGCTTAGTTGCCCCGCGGCAACTGGGATTTTAGTTCCCCAACCAGGGATTGAACCGGCGTCCCTTTCATTGCAAAATGGATTTTTAACCACTGGATTACCAGGGAAGTCCCTAGAGCCATCTTTCTAAATGCAAGCCTGATACAGTATTCCTAACACCCTTCAGTGCTCCCCCTTACCTACACTCTCCTCAAAGCGTAGTCCATGAACCCATGGTGTTGCATCACTGGGAGCTGATAGAGCTGCAGAATCTTGAGCTCACCCACCCCAAACCTGCTGAAGCAGAGTCTGCATTTAACCAAGATCCCCAGTAAAGCTTAAGAAGTGCTGCCCTGTAGGACCAGCAGAATAAAGGAACTTTGTTGGTCTTGCCCCTCTTGGTTTCTAGCCTCATGGCATCACTCTCCACCATATGCCCCCACCATCCCTGCTGGACTGAACGACTTGCAGCTCCTTGTATGTGCCATGGTGTTTTTGGTTTTGGTTTTTGCAATAATACTGCCTCTTTCCTATCTTCTTCACCTCGGTACTCTCATTCATCTTTTCTGACTTGCCCTCTCTGGAAACATTTCTTGCTAGTGCCCATGCATAGCATACCACTTTCCCACACTGCTCAGTCATTATCCACTTCCCCATCAGACTGAAACCTGGAAGGCAGCAGTGGTGATTCATTCATTGTGGTATCTGCAGAGCTCCAGGGATGGTCAGGCATGTGATAGAGAGTCAATAGAGATTTATTTCTAACCGATCCTGAACTCCAGTGGAGGCCCATGTGCCATCTCTCTTCTGCTCTGGCCTGGCTCTTCCCAAGCCCACGCACCACTGGGTGTCAATCTGCATGTGGGGAGAGAGATCTAGAGGGCAATCTTCAATCATCTACAGCCCTCAACTTGAAATGACTTCAGCCCTGATTTTAGAGGGCTATAAAATGGCACATGGAGTGAATTAACATGTGTAAAGGTTACAAAGTAAACAAATTAGCTGTGCTGGAACCAGTCACAAAGGACTGTGCACATCTCTTCCAGCTCTGCAGTCAGCTAGCTGGTAACTTGAGACTAGCTCGGTGTATTAATCATGTTTTTAAAAATTCTCTATATTGTGATGTTTTGACATCATAAAAATACTTCTCTGGCTGGAGAGAGACTGCCCTCCCAAGGGCCAGCCAGTTGTTAGAGATAGCAAAAGGCTCAGCTGAGAGCAGTGGAAGCTGATCTCTATCAGTCCTGTGCTTTAAAGGGCTGGGTATGAAAAAACTAGAGAGCTCGACTATAGCCCAAAGTCCACTGAAATTATTCAAGCTAGCCAGTCCTAAACTGTTTACCCTGCCTTGCCCTTCCCAAGGAAACCCCAGTAAAAGCTTCTGACCTAGGCTCTCCCTTCTCTCCTGCTTCTGCTTCCTGACCAAAGTCTGGCATTCATTCTGTGACCCTGTGGTGGTGACAAGCCATGCCTCTCATTTCTAGGGAAAATGTGATCCATGACATTGACCCTTCCATGCCGTCACTCATCACCTTTATAAATTAAGACCTGGGCACAGAACACGAGGTCACTATTGGTAAATGGTACAAACCAGTGCTCCCCCCAACTCCCAGAGAGCTGATATAGCAGTTTACCTGTGGTTATATGTGTATGTGTTTATGCCACCAGAAAGTAAAGACCCCCAAAAGCAGGGATATTGCCTTACTTGCTAACCATTATAACTCCAGCACAGAGTAGACTGACACATAGTAGGAACTCAACAGATGTTTGTGGATTGAAGGCATGGATGAAACCACAAAATGTCCAAGATAAAGCAAAGAAGGACATTAGCTACACTGTTGAACATAAGTTAGGAGCTGAGATATTGCCCAGAGGAAAATTATCTGTAACTCTAAGTAAAAGCCATCTGCTAAGGCAGAGGGCCAGTGGCCTTGAAATATAAATGTGGGGACCCCACAGACAGGCTCAGGTCCTACCCTGAGAGTCTGGCAGCTGGACTTATGGAAACTTCCATCTGCACAGGTCAGTCTCCTCTTAGCTGAGAAGGGGCAGTTTCGCAGACCACACTACGTTTGAAATTCCCAAAGGAACTTTTTAGAATCTGCTCTTGTGACAATAAGCCCAGAAAAGCCCTTTAACTTTGGGTGGTTGGGGGCCCTCCCCACTTTGGCTATGCTATGCGGGCCAAAATCTGAGGGAAATCCACCAACCCTTTACCTCCTGCTCGCCTTCACTTTTTTCTCCAGGGGGACAGGTGATGATGTTGTTTGGCTTAGGCATGAGGAGGGATAAATGACTTTTATGAGATTCTAAAAGCGTTCTGGAACCAATTCCAGTGTGGGTTTTTGTGGGTGGGCAGATTTCCCCGCACATCCAAGCAATTCTCTGACACCAGCTGGGTGTCATACATAATTCAACTCAATTCTGACAGTATCTGCCTGGAGATAGAGTCAGATCCCACAAGTTAAGGGTTCAGTCCTACAAGACTGCCTGCTCCCCACCCTCATTTCAGATACCAATCTGAAGTCCATGCTGTCATCTATGCTTCTAACTGACCTGAGACAATAGATCTGATGTTGCAACCACCCCCTCCTTGGGCTCGATTAATTTACCTAAGTGGCTCACAGAGCTTGGAGAAACATTTTACTTACTAGATTACCAGTTTATTACAAAACAATATGATTCAAGGACATCTAGACGGAAGAGAGGGCAAGGCAAGGGATGGGGAAAGAGTGCAGAGCTTTCATGCCCTCTCTGAGTGCACCACGCTCCTTAAATCTCCACATGTTCACCAACAAGGAAGCTCCAAACCCATCCTTTGGGCTTTTTATGGAGAATTCATTACATAGGGAAGGTTGATTAAATCACTGGCATTTGGTAATTGATTCAACCTCCAGGCCCCTCCCTTCCCCAGAAGTTAGGGGCTGGGACTGAAAGTTCCAAACCTCAATTCAAAGTTCGTTCCCCTGGCAACCAGCCCCCATTCTTAGGTGCTTTCCAAAAGTCACTACATTAACATAAATCCAGTAGTTGTGGAAAGGGGCTTGTCATTAATAACAAGGCACCCATTTCACCTTTATGGCTTTGAAGTGATTTCAGGAACTGAGGAAAGAGAACTAGTATTATGACAAGATTGTTCTAATCCTATTGTTCTAATTCCTTAGGCAATTCCAATGGTTTGGTGAACCAGGAACCATGGATGAAGACCAAATATATATGAGAAATGGATTTGGTCATCTGAATGACCAGAATATGACCAAATATATTGATACAAAAGAGGCAGCAGGCCCCAAATGGAGTCACCTGTACTAAGCCCATGCCACCAAATTGAGACTTAGTACCTAAATTAATTACAATTTCAACCTCTCCTAGGAGTGGACCCTTAAGCCAGTCAGTCTGGAATTACCTGGTCAGCACTAGTAAGGTAATCTGCCTGTTAGACCCCTGCTGTCCCCTAAAGGAAGGTGACCTTGCCACAAACAATCCACTCTTTGCTAGTAACTTCCTTTTCCCACGCCCTTCTGTAAATAAACGTCTTCCATTTTGTACAGATCTTTGGAGCTCCTCTCTATCTGCTAGATTGGATGCTGCCTGATTCAAATTAATTTTTGCTCAAATAAACTCAAAAATTTTAACATACCTCAGTTTATCTTTTAACAATATATTTCTTATAAACCACAATATTACAGATGCTATAAGGTCCTTCATTTTGTTCTTGATTGCTAAGTAAACTTGAGTCAAAAGAGCCAGTTAAAAAAATTAGAAACCTGAATTATGGATTTGGAGATTCAAGGAGAAATCCAAGTGTTCAAGGAGAACACGGCTGATGTGGGTCCTGCCTAACCAGGACCTCACCCTGGACCCTTCCCTCTGCTTAGTCCTTGAACATCCCTCTCCTTGGTGTTGAGCCTTGTTTCTTGAGCCCAAAGCCCTGTTGGATGCTGATGACACCTCTGATGAGCCTGAGTGAGTAATTCTTCCCATAGATGGTGTCGACTGAAAAAAAACGTACAATGTGAGAGCTGTGAGTTAAGTTTTATTTGGGACAAAATGAGGACTGTAGCCCAGGAGACAGCATCTCAGAGAGCTCTGAGGAACTGCTCCAAAGAGGTAGTGGGGGAGGTCAGTATACATGTGATTTTGGCAATCAAGCACACATTTTGGCAGAAGTTTGCTGTTAGTCACGAGAAGCAGATGTCACTTTAGTGATTTTAGTGCTTTTCTAGATATGAGGAGATGGAAGAATTTGGGCTCGTAAAATTTTCTCCTGAAGATATCTAACTCTCTGAAGGCCCGTTCTGCCAGTTTCTCCCAGAGCAGAGTGCCTCGCTCCTGATCTCCACCCTGAACTCCCCTCAGGGTGTGTTGAAGGTCAGCAACTGCAGTGGCTAGTGAGTTAATCCTTGTAGAGGCAGATAATAAGTGACAATTTTTAGTTGGCAATGGTCTTCTCCTAGCAGTCTCCCCAACCCCCCGAACCTCTCACCCTCACCCACCTCCATCTATCCAGGGAGACCAGCTGTGTTAGGTCCTCTGGCCCTGACCTGTTTCCAGCTTCCTTGAGTTCCTTTCTGGCCTTCTGCCAACTTCCTTGTATAATTTAAGGCCAAGCCTATTGGAGTTAAAACAATTTGTATTGTTTAAGACGGCAATGCTTTCCCACAGAAAGATTTGGGAATTCCAAGGGAAGACCAGGGAGAGGGTGGATGAATGGAGATAAAAATTCAGACCAGATAGAGGGAAGCATCTTGGGGATGCAGTGACACTTAGGTATTGGAGGATAAGCTTTTTTGGGGGGTCAGCTCTGGCCTGGGTGCAGCTTCCAGGAAGGTCCTTTTGGAAGTGGGGTGGTCAGTCTGAGGCCTCTCATGGGCCCAGGGGAAGGCTTCCATTTGCCAAGGGAAGCAGTTGAGTCTGTTTTTCTGGAGCAGGCTTTTGATGGGATGGGCCAAGAGATGTCTCAAAAACATAGCACCTTATTTCCATTTTGCAGGTGTCTGTTGTTCCCAGGAGCAGGGAAGTTTGGCTCCCTTCTCTTCCTCCAGGAAAGCTGGGTGCCCAACTGAAACAGGCTCTCCTACCAGCAGTGAGGATAAGAGAAGAACGAGCCCTGTGCTGTGTCTGACTGCATGGGCTTGGGGCAGAAAATGTGAACACACAGGTGCTGTCCTGAGCTGGGCTTGTCAGAGGTCTGCTCTTCAACTGAGCAGCACCTGAGCTTTCAACTGGGGAAACTGAAACTTGTCATGATGCCATATCTGTGTAAGCCTTCTTGATTACTCACCTGGCATGTGTGGTCTGCTCATGTGTTACCACTGCCTGCATGTGGGCACGTAGGCCCCACTGTCAGCATTTCAGGTGAGACCCTGGCAGACTCCAGAATGTGCCACAGAGCAACACATCGGCATCTTACGGCATCCCTGTCCAGCCATATACAGCACATGAAGAAAAGGTAGAGATTAAAGATGTGACCAAACCGAAGGTGCAAAGTAAGGCCAAGGGTCCACTTTGGGCCACTGCCCAAAGCCAGTCACTTGTTATCAGAAAGCTTGAGGTAGAGGGTGTGGGCAGCTCAAGACAAACTCATGGCACTACCTGGGACACACCTCGTTAGGACCAGAGGGTGGGGTTTCTGAAGATTGCCAGTCACATCCTAAGCCAGGTGGGGTGTGAGGGGCTCCAGGGGATGCTGATTGTCTGCCCAGACAACTCAGAGGAAAGGAGTAGTGTGGACTATTTACACTGTGTGCTCGATTCCCGCTTGTTCTGATTTTTATGACCTAGAGAGCATTCTTGCTGGAATGCAGATACTTGCATTTCTTATTTTACTGCAAATTAATAAAAAGGCCGCGACCAAACATCACACTATGCCTCCCCTGACTGTTGGGGAGTGTGGAGTTGTGCAAGCACACCACTCTCTGAGCCGGAAGCCTGCACACGTTCCGCCTGCTTTCCAGATGTTTTGGGCCGAGGCCAGGTGTAGGATGGAAATTGCTAACAGCTTTAGAATTTTCAAATGGTCTTTATGGTCAGAAATTAGTTGAGAAGGTTTAGGTGTGTCGTGTGCAAAGTAGGGAAGATGCTCAAGCACCATTTGTGGAAAAGGCAGTTGCTCTTACTTAAATGAAAGTCTTACATGTTAGCACCATACATGGCAGGGGGAATGCGAAATGCTCCAGCTATGTAGGAACATAATCTAGTCATGTCTAGAAAAATTTAAATTACACACAGCTTTGTTCCAGAAACTTTCACGTGTAAATCTATTCCACGGAAATAAAAGTAACAGACTGCAAAGTTGTCTGTACAAGGATGTTTATTGTTTGCAGTGGTGAAAAACTGGAAACAACCTGAAGGTCCGTCAACAAGGAAATGATTAAATCAATCCTGGTCTATTCCATGGGACGGAACATTATGCAGCATTCTAAAAGGACAGGTTAACTAACTAGATAGCTGTTGCACTGGAGCAAGGGTCATGACTCAGCGTTAGAGAGGCAAATTGCAGAGGATTAAATGTGAGATGTATGATCACAGTATTTTTAAAAGGAGCAATCAAACAAAAAACTCTGTCCTACATATCTGAGCACAAGGAAAGTGTGGAGGCTACATCTCAGGCAGGAAGGAGGGTGGGTTGGGGAAGGCAAAGGGGGAGGGAAGAAACCCCAAATCATAGAAAATGAAAAAAGCATAGAATAAAGTTGAGCAAACATTTAGAATATACAAGCTCACTTACATTATTATTGCAAATATGTACATTTGTATATGCCAATGGTAAGGACTAGGAGGTTATAGGGCAAAATGAGAACCCTGACAATCAGATGCTGGGACTGTGGGCAATGTTTTGGATTTCTGTTGTAATTTTAGTGTCACTTTTACAATAAACTTACATTAAAATAATGAATGCTCAGAAAGGACAAGAAATCAATGGTTGGTGAAATTATTCACATTTAAAATGACTCTGTCAAGAATAATTCAGAAATCCTTCGTAGTCTTGCCCATAGTAGGCACCAGACAACCCTTTGCTAAAGTGAAAACTAGACTCACAAAGCCTTGATTTGATCTCATAATTCATCAACATGAACAAGGATGTTCAAACACATACGGAGTCAATTAAAAGTTCCTTAAATAAATTTTGCATTTGAATCACTATATACCAATTCACTACATGCCCACTTAAATCTGGTTTCTGGAACTATTAATGAAATGAGAAAAGACAGGAATTATAGAAAATGTACTACATCATGGCCTGAGTGTTTTCACATAAGTAATGAAGTCATTTTGCTTATGAGGCTGTGTGTGCCCTTGTAATTAAACTCAGGAGAGCTGGGACTTGAAATGTCAACATCAGCCTATAAGTACTTGTTCTTTCTGTTTTTATTGCTATTGTTATTATTAAAAAATTGACATGTAGGAAATAACCTGTATGTGTTCTGGACTTTAGTCTTGGTCTCTGGTCTAGAACTCACCAGGATTGTGGAAGATGGGCACCGTGCTAGCAGCACGAGAGCCACGGAGGTAGGCGTTCCTCATGTGCTGTCAGGGGTGTGCGGCAGGTCCCTGCACACCCTGGGGAAGGTGCTCCACTGGGCTGCCTGGCTCCCAAGTCTTCCACCCACTTTCTATGTTAAAACCTTCCAAATGTATCCTTGCAAAGAACACTGATTAGCAGTGGAGGTTCAGGACATGAGGTACCATTATCAACACTCACGTTTTAAAATACTTAGGATAGATTGTCTGACAAGGCACATTTTTTCACCCTTACAGGCAATTGATAATATTCAGCAACTTTTATCTCCAAATACGGTTCAACAACTCTTGGGGGTGGTCTCTGAGCATACTCCCAGAGGGCCTGTGGGGTATCTTTTAGAGCATTAGAGTCATTATTCTTATTTAAACTGTATTCATATTTTGTCATATATACATAGTTTAACTAATGATAAGTAGAGGTGTATCTGCTCTTGATTGTGGCATGCATGAATTCTTGTTCTTCCGAAAGACATAGTTTCTTTTTAACCTTTCTGTCAAGGCATTGTTTTTTTTGAAGCTGTAAGTGATTCACAGAAATGATGGCTCCTTGCCAAAGTGGCAGTAAAAGAACGGCTAGAGATTTTATCGAGTACCTGTATAAAGGGAGTATATTTAAAGATGCTCATATGCATGTACCTTAAAACATGCACACAGGGTTGGGGGAACATTAGAAAGCAAACATGCTATTTAGAAATAGTTTCTTAAACACATGGACTATTTCAGAGATGGGAATAGAAAATACTTATCCTTCTGGAGAAAGAACATCTTTGTGCCATAGGCACATCCTGCGAGTAGATCTAGTCTACTCAGAATCAGCTTGGCAGTACTTCAAGGAAAGGAAATATGGGCTTACAAGGAAATATGGGCTTTTGTCTAGCTTTTATTTCTATTTTAGTTTAATTCCTTTATTATATCTTACTTTAATTAAACTAATTAATCAACTTCCATGCAATAAGGTATCAAATACATGGCCATCAGCGTCAGTCTTTTCATATTTCCAAAAGTGGGACTGTAGAGAGCAGCAAATCTGGGGTTAGACAAGCCAGGGTTGAATTATGGCTATGACATTTTCTAGCTACTTTACTACTTTACGTCTTGGAGTTTCAGTTTCCTCATCTATACAATGGGAATAACACCTACCTCTAAGAGTTGTTGGGAAGTATTGTGGAGTGCTTGGCACAGTCCCTGGTGCATTCTTTTATCTGCTTACCAAATATTTATTGCATGATACGGTGTGCCAGATGCTCCACCGGAGCTGAGAATGCAGTGATGAACAAGCCACCCTCAGGTAGAGCCTGGAGAGAATTGATGCCCACACATTTATCAAATACAAACAAGAACCTGAGTGAATACTTGGGAATGTTATTTGAAGTGCTAAAGAATCAATCACTGCTCTTTGGTACCTTCAGAACATGTGGGGGTTTGGGGCTTGGGGAGAAGAACTGAGATAACTCCCTCATGGTTTGCTCACCCACACTCATCTCTGTGGCTACCAGCCTGCTTGCAAACTTACTTCACAATAAACCAGATGAAAACCAGCAGGCAGAGCATCATGGGCTGGTCCAGAGTGACCCGAAGTCCTGCTCCCCTTTCCAACCAAAAATCACACTGTTTGTTGGAGCAGAGCTCCCTGATCAGCTGCCACAGGACCCGCTGGTAAAGATTGTTGCCTTGTTTCTCGCGGGACAGTTCCTCCTGGTTCACCGCCTGGGTGGCATTGATGCAGCTGGTGACAAACTTCTCCTTGGTGACGTTGGCCTCAGAGCAGCCATTGTAATGGATCCCATCAGGGAACTGCCAATAGTTGGCCTCGTAGTACCTATTGCCCTCAGCTCCGAAGTTGATATCCAGCTTTCGGCCTTGCTTGATGAAGGCCCCTGGGCGGATCTCTGCAGTGTGGGCCTCTGTGACCTGGGAGGTACTTGGTAAGGCCTTCCGGTTCCACTTGATTCTGTGCTTTATGCCTCTCGCCTTGACTGAGGACAGCTGGCTGAAGAGCAGGACGCAGACAATGGCCAACCAGCATCCACCCAGATGCTTCCTCATTGTGTCAGAATCTGCAACAGAAAAGGCTGGAGCAGTTAACTTCCCCAGTGGGGTTCCCAGTCTCCCCTGCGCCCTCCCACATGTAGGAGATTCTATGAGAGGAATGGCATTCTTGCACCCTTTACATTTTTCTGGAAACATAATTGTTTTCCCAGGCTTGGGCTGCACAGGGTTAAGTCAATTCAATACCAAGTTTCTTGCTTTTGCCTGAAATTACATCCATTCAGGACAGTGATCTTGGTTTTCTCAGACAGATCAGAAGCTGCAACAGGCAACTTGATTATTCATAGATATCCTTTCCAGTCGTACCCTGGGGACAGTGTGGCCCCACCCTCCCCCCTCAACTAGTTTCTTATTGCACTTACTACGTGCCAGCCACTGACATTGCCTAACGTAATTCTCACATAGGGTAGGTACATTATTACCCCCACTTTATAAAAGTTGTACTGGGATTCAGAGAAGTTAAGTAATTTGCCCAAGGCCACACAATAGTGGGTGGCAGATTTGAATCCAGCTCTGTCTGATGCTGTTCCCATGTGCCCACTTGCCATGCCCCACTGCCCTTCTGGGCTGCTGGAGGGGATGGTGCTCGAATTTTGTGCTTTTGACTCACTGGGCATGAAGGGCAGCTCCCATAGCCCCTAAGCTAAGTGAATAGCAGGGCCTGTGAGGAATTTCAGAGGAAATGAGATGACAGGGAAGACAAGAGGGCTTGGGGAAACACTGAGAGTCAAGGTGGCCCCAGGGCATCTGAAAGGCTGCTGATGACCTCAGGAAATATCCCTCCCCCTTAAGCCCCCCAATCTGGTAGTTCGTCACATCTGGTTCCTGAACTTACAATAGTTATTGTGGAAATCCACCTCTCAAGGTCAACTGTTCAAGGCACTCCAGCACCTGGACCTTTGTCCATGTGGATCAGGGATACAGGAAGAGCTACTACAGCAGAGCATGCTTAGGCTATCTTCTAGAAGATTTACTGTGTCCATGAGTACCAGAGCTGGTGGAGGTTGAAAAGTTAGCTTGCTTAGGCCCTAACACATCCTCCCTGCAGTATTCCTAAAAGTGATTAGTACTTCTCTGTTAAAATGTTCAACTCTAGTGTGACACTGGTTCTTATGCAGAAAAAGGGGCAAAATGTAACCTAAGTGCACACCCAGGCTCCCCTGGACTCCTGCAAAGAGACCTCTGCTGACTTCTCTTTACTTGCAGGCACTGCCCCAGGGTGGGTACAAGTGTGCCAGGCAGCAGCCTGAGCACCCAGGCTTCCCGCATCCACCCCTCACTTTCCCCCATTCACAGTGAGCTCAGATGAACTTTTTCCAAAGAGATCCAAGCGTGAAGCAAACATTCATTAATCTCCTAAACAGGGGCTACACCCATGTCATCAGCCCATACCCCTTGGTAGGAGAAATCTTAAATAACAGTAATAATATAAATTATGGGTGCATCAAATTAAAAAATAAAAGCATAGAGATCTTGAGAAAGAAATTAGTCTTCAGAGGCAAGGACTTAAAAGCAAAAGAAAATCCCAACCAGCCAACCCTAAACTAGCATTTTATTGTAGGACCAAAACATAGGCAAGAACACCAGTGATGTCTGAACATTCTCACAAGTGTCCCCAGATGTGGGACCCATCCCAGGAGGCAAGAGTAAAGAAATCACTGCATGGTTTACAGTCTGATTAAAAATAAACAACCTTGGCCACAAAAATGGAATGCACACGCAAACTCTGCCCCCCACATACCTTGGGATCTCTCTGGGAGTGCAGTGCACCTCTGGAGCCACGGGTGCACTGTCGTCTTGCACACCTCCTGCACACACTCCTGGGTCTGCCCGGCTATGTAGGAGCTGCAGGGGGAGGTGCATTCCTGTTGCTTTCCAAATATGGGAGACCTTCCCTCCCTGGCATGACCAATCAGGGGTTCCCGAGTGCTTCTTTGCCTGGAGACAGACAGACCCTTTCATTACTCTTTATTAATAAACACCATGTGAAGAACTTGATGAAGTCCAGAAAGACTTGAGAGGTATCTTTTATTTATCTAAGTTATTTATTTAAAATATTTTATACTTACTATTTCTGGTTGATTATAAAGGATATAAATGAACAGCCAGATGAAGAGGTACATAGGGCAGATCTGAAGGATTCCAAGTACAGGAGTTCTCATGGATTTGGGGTACACAACTCTCCCCGAATGTGAGTGCATTCACCAACCTGGAAGCTCTTTGAACCCCATGCCAGAAACTGGGAACAAACCAAATATAATAAAAAATGCTTCTCTCACTCCTATCACTCAGGAAATGACAAAGTTTTAGCAGCTCTGTGCCAGGAACTGGGGATGAAGATCAAATATATATTTCTTATTATATCACAGTGTCACAGCTGTACAGATGAGTGGCTGCATCTGTCCAAGGAGTCTGGTTAGGGCTATTTTTAAGACTGATATTTGGAGAGGTGTCTTTTAGAATGAAATGAAAAGTGTTAGAAGGAAAATGTTTTTCCTTCAATATCTACAAGAGGGTATTTTAACAAATCTTTCTGGATATGCATACTATCCTGCACCTAAAGACCAGTTTCAGAAGCCAAGGCGCCTTTGCTGGGCAGCCTCTGTGGGAAGGGTCATGCTGGGAAGAGGGTGAGAAACCAGCTGGACCACATGACCCACAGCCCAGAACCACAGGGAGTGAGGGACCAGTTTTCTTGGAGGAGCTTCCATGGAAAAGCAGGGCTAATGTTGGGTGGAAGATAAATGAGAGGACTCTCCAGGACTTTGAGTTGCTGGGGCCATGAAGAAATGCTTGAAACAATGAATTATTCAAAAGGCCGAGTTGAAGGTTTATGGAAACCCAGGGGACAGAGACAGAGGAAGACGAAACCCACACCGTTCAAAGATGGTGCGGGCTGAGAGCGGATTTCCTCAGAGTGCCTCCCTCTCTAGTGGTGCCCAAGCCTAGCTGGGAGGGAGCCAGAGGATCTGCCTTTCTTGGCACCAGGAGCTGTGCATAGTTATCGGGTGAACGCACAGAAGGGACTAAGGTGTCCGTGTTACAATCATTACTGCAACGCCAAATCAAAAGTGAATTCTGGAGGTGAGATTGGAGTGAGATTTACCTGTAAATAGAATATGATCTTTACCCTGAATATGACCCTATCAATGGTTTCCAAATTCACTTCAAAGCCCTCTTTTAAACCACATTAAGTTGTTGCTTCTGGGATGACCAGCAGATGACGCCAGAAGAGTTTACAAAAACTTTTCACCCTGGAGGAGGGAAACCCCAAATCGAATGCTGTCCCTGCAGGGCTTCCTCTGCTCTAGGTGGATTTTTGGCCTCCACATGGGCCTTTCTTTCTCCCCTGCCTCTACTTTTAAAATTTATCTGATTTTCCTCTCTTAAAAAAAAATTTTTTTTTCATTTTCCTTCTAGAATCATAGACATTTTGGTTTTGTGAACATACACATACACACACTATTAGTAGTAGAAACTTAGTAGAAACTATTTGCAAAATGCAGAAGAGAGGAAGAAAAAGACTCTCAATATTTTGCTACCCCCAGAGACAAGGGTCAGTACACGTTTGTTCAACACAATAGATGCTTAGGGTAATAATTAGGTTTGGGATGTTTAGAGCTGGAAAGGACTCAGAATCCTCTAGTGCAGCTCCTTCACACTATAAGGGCATGGGGCCCAGATAGGCCCAAGGTCACACAGCCAGGAGGCTGTGCTGCCCCTGCAGATCCATTGCCCTGTTCTGTACTCTGTGTACTGTCCACCCTGCCTGTCCCCATCTGGTGCAATCACCTCCATGCCCCCTCCCCTTCAGGCCCTCTTCATTCCCCTTCTTTCTATGCCCTTCCAGAGGAGGACTTTGCCCACAGTGTAGTGGGAGGTTGGTTTAGAGCTGATGAGGCTGCAGATTCCTCCTGTTAGTGAACACAAGACTGTTCTCAGAGGCACAGAAGAGTGTAGAGGGCTGTGAAATGTTTGAGAAGATGGGAGGAGCTCTGGAAGCTGCAAACAAGCAAGAAAATTGTTAACCAGATGCAGAGAGTACAGAACTGCTCCAACCCTGCCTGGCACCTGGCTCTCACCTGTAAAGATGAACAAACAGCCAAGGAAATAGTGAGAGAACATTAGTTTCTTCAAATGAGCTGAGAGGCCAGAGCTGAGTAACTTGTGTCTTCTGGCATCGATAATTATAGTAGGAAAATAACTGGATGTAGATGGTCTTTGAGAAAACTGGGAGAATGAGACTGATTCCACAGTGTTTGGTGCTCCATGACGCAAAGGACTGTGACATATTTCTCTCCAACATGAATAATATAAAATTATGTGGATTAAAAAAAAAGCAACAGGGAAAGACTGAGTTCTAGAATGCATGAATGGATCATTATTATAGCAAATCCTTGTTTGATTAGATCTTGGACCTTTCTGAAAACATTTAGAAATAAATAAATTGATCGTTAAGATAGGAAATGCCATGGCAAAACAACTGTATCCAGAAAGGTTAGTGTGTGGGAAGATCACCCACCATATCTTGGCTTCTTGAAGATTTATCAAGTGTCTGTTATGTGGGAGAGCATAGAGATGAATAAGGCAGGTAACGTAGCTCATGGCCTAGTGGTAGAGAAAGAATTGAAATGTGTTTTGGAATAAAATACTTACTAGATAGCTGTGTAGCTGTCTAAACAGCCACGCTCAATATTTTCTTTTTATTGAAGTCTACTATACACACAGAAAGCTGAACATATCCTAAGTATACAGCATTATGTAGTTTTACAAATTGAATACACCCATGTAACACACACCAAGATTAACAAGATGAACATGGCAAAGCTCAAAGCCTCCTATCTCTCCATCAGGTCACTGCCCCTCCCCTATACTGACCACTGTCCTGACTCCTTACACCACAGATTAGTTTTGCCTGCTTTTGTACTTCATATAACTAGAATTACATAAAATACAATCTTTTGCATCTGTCTTGCTCAAATTACATGTGAGATTCACCCACATTGGGTGTAGTTGTAGCTTGTTCATTTCATTGTGAGACTTCTCCATTCCCCTGTTGGTGGGCGTTTGGGTGGTTTTGGCATGAAGAGCACTGCCATGAACATTCTTGCACATGTCTTTTGCTGGACCTGTGATCACCTCTCTGTTGGATGTATACTCTGATAGGTAGACTTGCTGGGTCATAGCATATGCCTACGATCAGCTTTTATATTCTTAGAATTTCTATTATTGCCTTGTGCAAACCTTAAATATCACCTTCCTCTATGGCTTGCTCACTCTTCCCAAGCACAGTTAGGGGTCTTCACGTGGGTTCTCATAGCACTTGGCACATAGCCAGCTAGTCATCTGGAGCATTCCCTTGCTGTTCATATGTTCAGCTGAGCACACAGAAGTTGAAGGACTGTGTTTCATCCGCATCTCTTTGCCCCATATCTAGCACAATGCCTAGAATCCAGATGCATCTAGATTCCCTTTATCTCTTCCTTATCAGTGGCCTGGTTGAGGACACGGTTGTCAGAGCTGCACATAGATCAAAGCTGCCAAGGTGGGCTGTGCACCAGAGGGCAGGCTCAACACTCCAAATCGCAGCAGGTCCGGATATATAAAGGCAGCAAGAGGAAATTTAACAAGGATAAATGCAACAGTTTTATAATTAAAAAAAAAGAAAATCAAGGGCAGCATGGTGAAGACCTGTCATGGCGGTAGTTGAAACTCCATGGCAGACAGTTGTCTAGAAGAGCAGTATGAGGCACAGGGTGAGCAAACACTTGCAGAGCATAGGCTGCACTAATCAAAAGGTCATTTCCTCTGCAGTCTCTGCCCTTCCCTGCTCAGGCCACAGCTGGTGTTTGGAGCTGGGCTGTGGGGGATTGATTCAGGGCAGGGAGGTGGGAGGAGTGGGAGGGAGTGAGTGAGGGTTGAGAAGTGAGGAATTCCTTCGTGGCACATCAGGGATCACTGAAGGCAATTACTCATCTTGGGCATCACTAAATGTTTGTGGAATAGGATGCTCATAAGTAAGAAGATAGAGAACCACTGAAGATTTAGAGCAGGGGTAACAGCATGAAGGCTTTGTTTTAAGTTGATCCAGAAAGGACTGGACTGGGAAAGGGCTGAAACTTCCACCCAAAGATTCTAAGAAGGGCAGAGGATGCCAGACTAAGCCACCATGTTGAAGTTCCTCATTCAGCCTCCCACCACTTTTCTCATGTTTTTGTAAAGCATAATAATTAAAGCATAATTTGATCTGTGGTTTGTCTTCTCTCCCTAATATGCAGGAAAATGTCCAAAAGGAGAAAGGCCTTCCCCAGAGTGAGGTTACCTGGAGCAGGTGAGAGGGGCCATGTACTGTGTCAGGGCAATGACACCTTCATTATCCACAGTGCCCTTCATTCTCAGGAGGGACCCTGGGGATGCTGCAAAGAGAGCGAGTGTGAACTCGAGACCCAGGTTCTCATTCCCACGCTGCCATTCTCTGCCTCTGGTGGCTTCAGTTATCATCCGTCAGAGGAGACCTTAGCCTTCTCTGTCATGTAAGCAGAACTTTGTCTCAGAAAACAAATGGCATCTTTGGGGCAGGTGGAAGTTCACACTGAGAATCAGTTTTCACATCTGTGCAAGAGGTATCACTCTGCCCCACCCCACCCCCATCCCCAACTAGGGCTCATCAGACACTGCTTGGCACTGTTGGAATCACAGAATTCAATATAAATCTTTTGCCTGAAATATTATAAAGGGAAGTAAGCTAAGGTCTAAGAGCTGCTTTGAGTGCATGGGCATGTGTTAATTATTGGCCTGCTAGAAATACTAATGAAGGATTTACTGCTATGAAGGCAACTAACAAAGGCTGAAGAGGTTGGTTCCAAAGGCTGGGTCTGTGATGGCTTTCAGCCAGGAGAAAATCAAAGCACTATCAAGACAGTTCACATTTGGTGGGGAAATTAGTGGTCAAGCTGCAGAGCTTATCAAACTGGACAATGCAGGAAGAGGTCACTTCTTGATATTAATGGCTGTAGGGACCAGACTCACCAGGAGATGGGAATGAGGGACCCAACACTGTAAAGAAAAGTATTTACTGAAGTATAACATGAGTACAGAAAAATGTACATTCATAAGTGCAGGATTCAAAAAATTTTCACAAACTGAACAAACTTTTGTAACCAACAGAACATTCTAAGCCCTTATGCCCACCCCCACCACCCACCCAAATGGCACCCACTGTTCTGACTTCCAATGCCCAAGCTAGTTTCGCCTGCTTTTGTATTGTATACAAATGGAATCATGCACTACGTGCTCTTTTGTTGCTGGTTAGTTTTGCTCATCATTATGTTTGTGACATTCATCAGTGTTGTTGCCTAGAAGTGTTATTTTTCAATTCTCATTCCTGTATGATATATGGCTATATAAGTAGGCCACAGTTTATTTATCTCTTCACCTCTTGATGGATATTTGGGTTGCTCCTCATTTGGAGCTATTATGAATTCAGCTGCTTTGAAAATTCTTATGTACATCTCTTGGTGAACATAGCTCTCATTCTTGTTGGGCAAACCCTCAGTGACAGAGAGGCTGGGTCATCGAATAAGTGTCTTTTCAGTTTTAGTAGAAGCTGCCAAGCAATTTGCCAAAGTTGTTCAACCAATTTAGATGCATCTGCATAAGAGGTCTCCGAGGTTCCTCTTGCATCTGCTGCATGCCGGCCCCTCTGTACAGGAGACTTCTTTTAATTCTTTGCACCATTGTAGGAAAGGTGCTCAATGGAGAAATTTTGTTGTGTTGTTTAAATAAACAGTAACAACAGTTTGGTAAGTTATAGTAGAGCTTAGAACAAAGCATAAAGGTTAGGGGAGATTAGGCCTAACTTCGTCCTGCTAGTTGCAGGGGTTCTTAACCTGGAAGGGGGCTGTCCATGGATAGAATTTGGAAGATACATGAACTTAGGAAAAACCATCACATCTTTATTTCCACTAACCTCTACCTGAAATGTAGGCTTTCCTCCATGAAAAATGTAGGTAGCAGACATAGTAGCATTATTGTACTTGCGACCATAACCCACTAGAATCACAGATGTTTTCAGGTCACATTACAGGTAGGGTGGCCAACTGTCTCAGTTTACCAGGGATTGAGGGGGCTCCCAGGACATGGGAATTTCAGTGCTAAAATGGGAAGTATGGGGCAAATCAAGACAAGTTGGTCACCCTAATTCCAGGTTTAGCAAATCTCAAAATATCCCTTACACTTATCACTGTGAAGTCATTCGGCCCACTAGTAGATCTTATTTAGTGAGTTTTAGATATTTACATTTAATCAGTGTAAAAATGTTTTGATAACTCTATTTCAGCATAATTGGTTTCCTATGTAACCTCTGTATTTTATGCATTTAAAGCCATTATTCTGAGTAGGGTCCGTATGCTTCATCAGACTCACAAAGTGGTCTGGCAGGGATAGACATTTCAGCTGGGTCTTGATGTATAAACAGGAGTTTGTCAGGTGGAGGGGGGCAAGGAGGACATTTCAGGTGGAGGGAACAGCATGAGAAAAAGAATGGAGCCATCTTGAGAGTGCCTCTAAGGCACAATAAGGTAAGACTTCATGATGTGTTTGAATATACCTTTAAAAATTATTCTTGGGGTAGTGATGGTGGTAAGCTGTGATTGCCAGTATGAAACAGCCCCTTCGTTCAGTGTGTATGACGATAGGTACCAGGCAAGGGTTATCAGAGTGCAGAGGAAGTGGTGATCATTGCAGTGGAAGTCTGCAGATAAAACTGTCTGGAAGGAAGACAATGAGACTAGCTTTTGGAGGGAAGTGAGGATGGGCAGGGGGTAGTGTCTTATTTCAGGTGTGCCAATGGAGGACCAGATTGCCACTGAGAGGGCTGTAGGGAGGAAGACACAGAGAGGGACAGTTGATGTCTTTGATGTTCTTCTGGATTTCTTTCACAACTGTTTCTGCCCTGCAAATTTTTTTCATCCAACTCAGCTTTATGGTCTGTAGGAAGGGCTAGCACTGAACAATGCATTCTCTTTTCTAGCCCTGGATGATGGTCACTGCCAGGGGAACAATCCGCCCAGCACAGATATGTCTCTACTAGCAGTTCACACTCCATATCCAGCTCTACAACAGATGTCTTGACTTCAAGAGTTGACCAGGTCCTCTCACCCCTTCACTTTAGTTGCCATATGGAAACATTTAGAATTTTCCAACTGGACATGAACCAATACTCCTCTTATATTTTCTGATCTCCTGACCTCAAGTGGAAGTGACATATAGGTATGAAATGACACACAGGAAAGGAGGATCAGGTATAAACTTGGGAGGGAAAACCAAATAGAAGGAGAACCAATGGAGGGAAAGCCAAAATATCACATGCATTATTCAGATGGGTTCTTAAGTGATATAGCAAGGCCCCTGAACAGGGCAAGCAGGTCAAGGTGAGTAAAACAGGGCTGTAATGTGGGCAGCTCAGAAGCTAAGGCTCATATTGAAGGCCTCCATTTCTCAAGGCCTGGTATTCACACCACCCAGTCTTGCCAAAGACTTAGCTCATAGCATGAGAGGGTGTGTCCTTATTCATCTGTGTAACTTCCCTACTAGGTGGAGAGGAAACAGCTGGGGCCACATCTGCTGGGCAGATTGAGAAGTCAAGAGGAAGGCCATCTTTGGGGAAAAGTGTAAAGTTTCCACCAGGTGGATGAAAGTTGTTGAAACAATTTGTAGGAGGAGTAACTTGTAATGTAGTAGAAAAGGCAATCATCACAAAAACTGGTGCACGAAACAACTTCCAGGTCCTTCATTCATTTTTCAAAGACCATAGCTTTTTCTTGAGGAAATTTTAGTATTTAATGCTGAGTAAAGGGGGTCGAATTTTCTCCACATACAGGTAACAGATTTATTTCACCTGGTAACAATTCTTTCAACTCTTGACACCGGCAGGTCCTCTACAATAACATATTGCAGGAGGAGCAAGCAGGTTCAATCACTCTGTGGTTAACTATTGTGGTGCTCACCTTTTTAAAGGCCAAGAACGTTGTATTACATCTTTCAGCTTTCATTGATTAGGCTTTGATTCTGTGGCCAGAAAAGGCTTTGGACCCAAGGCTATTAGGAGAATAACAAGTGGGCTGAAATGTTCTTATAACAATTAAATTTCAAACAAGTGCCCGAACCTCCCTCTACCCTCTCATCACTTATATTCTTAGGTAGGTAATTCTATGCTTAAAAAAAGTTTCATTGAGATATAATTCAAATACTATGGAATTCATCATTTCACATTGTACAATTCAGTGATATTTTGTCCATTCACAAAGTTGTTCATTGTCACTATCTTATTCCAGAATATTTGTATCACACCAGAAGGAAACCCCACGTTCAATTGCAGTCACTTCTCATTACCCCCTCTCTTCAATTGCTGGCAACGAATAATCTACTTTCTGTCTCTATGGATTTGCCTATTCTGGATATTTCATATAAATGGAATCACACAATATTTATACTTTTGTGTCTGTCTTATTTCACTTAGCATCATGTTTTCAAAGTCCATTTACATTGTAGCATACATCAGAAGTTCATCAGCCTTTTTATGGTTTACACCCATTACCCTGGAGAACACAGGTGCTCTTCCATTTGATATTGTGGTTTGACTATTGCAAACTAGGGGACGCTGAATAAAACAATGTTTCTGTTGTTCAAGTACTCTTCAGGTGATTTTGTCAAAAGCAAGTCGTGGCTTTCACCGTGCATTTTCCATAAGCTGGCTGGACAGAGCCAAACAGCCCAACCTGGTTTATTTATTGAGCTCATCTCCTGGCACGTTCTGAGGAATGCGGCCACCCCAGGTGTGGGAATCAAATGAGCAGCAGAGCCACAGTGGGCCTCCTCCATGGGTGGCAGTGAAAAATCATTCTCCTAAAATTCTCAAAGCTAAGAATGGTCTCTGACATATTTACAGGGGGAATCTGGGCTTGACTGAGCATATCATCATTCATCAAAGGTCCAGAGATGTTTCTTGAGGAAACATTAGCCCTGTCTGATGGCCTTAACTGGAGGTGAGAAACCCTTCTTCTGGGCTAGTCTGGTCCACAAAAATAGCCTTGGTATTTGCATGATGCCATGGAAATAACAAACCCATGATGTCTCATCACCTCCTGGAAGGCAGTACAGAGAAAAGAGTGGTTGGAGAGAAAAGGCCTCCTTGGAGGGCTGGAATAAAAGGAGATTCAGAGGGCTTCCCTGGTGGCGCAGTGGTTGAGAGTCCGCCTGCCGATGCAGGGGACACGGGTTCGTGCCCTGGTCTGGGAAGATCCCGCATGCCGTGGAGTGGCTGGGCCCGTGAGCCATGGCCGCTGAGCCTGTGCTCCGCAACAGGAGAGGCCGCAATAGTGAGAGGCCCACTTACCGCAAAAAAAAAAAAAAAAAAGGCGATTCAGAGACATACAAGGGAATGGGGGAAATAAGCTGGACAAAGAAAACATGGTCTCCTTTCTCATTGAGCTCCTGGTCTGTGAGTCTAGCCAATGGCAAGACCACCTGGTGGGCCTGGAATCTGTGGGGTTCTCCCTGCACTTTGGAGTTGGGGCCTTGGGAAGATGAGCTGGAGCCATAAAGAAACCTGAGTGGGCCCGTTCCATGTGTGGACAGCTACCGTGAGCAGGGTGACGGGCAAGCCTAGCATTCAGAATTTGGCAGCATTGCGGGGATAGCATCTTGCCAACTTTCTGTAGTACCCCCTGAATTATAGCTAACACTCCGTCTTATGTTAATTAACTCATAATCAGTATAACTCTAAGCCAGGTGTGTTTGCAGTGTATTTGTGTGTGGGAGGAACATTATCTGGCTTAGAGTTTTAGATCTTCATTAGTATGAGCCAAACTAAACAACTTTGATTATGAAACTCTTCACTTTGTGTGAGACATGGGGGCGTGGTGGCTGGATTTCAGGGGCTGTATCCAGAATGGAAGCATTTCTGTTTGCAATGGGCAGTAGGAGGTAAGCACCCTTGGCAATCCTAAGTGGATCGGTGGGCAGTGGCCCGGTCTTTTGAAGGCATAGAGTGATCCAGATAACGGTGTAGTGTGTGAATGTGGGGCACCCAAAAAGCCCTCTTAGTCCTGGGACTGCCTTTGAGCTGTATTTAGAGTGACACTGACATGCTGCTATGACATTTCTTGATAGGTGTTGAAGTCCTAGTCCCCAATACCGAAAATTTACTGTATTTGGAGTTAGGGCCTTTAAAGAGTTAATTTAAAGTTAAATTAAAATGAAGCTGTTTTGTAAAGCAATTATACTCCAATAAAGATGTTAAAATTTTTAAAAAAAGAAAAAATGACGCCGTTAGGGTGGGCCCTAATCACATTTGATGAGTGGTGTCCTTATAAAAAGAGATTAGGACACAGAGACACACACAGGGAAGACGGTGCGAAGACACAGGGAGAAGATGTCCGTCTACAAGCCAAGGAGAGAGGCCTCAGAAGAAACCAACCCTGATGACACCTTAACCTCAGACTTCCAGCCTCCAGAACAGTGAGAAAATAAATTTCTGTTGTTTAAGCCCCTCAGTTTGTGGTATTTTTTTATGGCAGCCCTAGCAAACTAATCAAGATGGTATATTCAACAAGAAAGGCAATGAAACAAGGTCCTGTAAAGTTTTCTGAAATGATTGGGTTGAGTAAGGGTGTTAAAGGATGGAGTTACTGAAAACTGTTATCTTTACCCAATATAAAGATTATGACCTTGCCTTTGTTTGTTTATTGTTTGTTTTTAGAGAAGGAGGGAGGAAAGATGTAGATTTGCCAGAACAGTTACAGAGAAAAAAGCCCCCAGCCCCAATCACCCTGGTGGCCTACAGCCTGGGGGCTCCAGCAGGAGGTGACTCGTGCTCTAGGGCTTAGGGGACCATGGTTTGGTTAGAGAGGGCCACCAACCAGTGGGTCCTGGCTGCAGGTCACCTCTGAAATAATACAAGGGAGGCATGTATGGGAGTGATGGAGGGTCTGTCTAGGGAAGGAGGCATTTTAGGCTGAGATTGCTTTTAGGATTTCTGACCCTTCCTTCAGATTCCCCTTGGAGTCAACTGAGTCCCCTCAAGCTGGAGCCCTGCAGAAGACCAGGGGGCGCCCTTCACAGAGGCCATGGGTTGTACACAGTGCCCGAGGCCTGGCACCTTTGAGCCAAACCCTTAAATATCATCACAAACCAAAGGCAAAGAGTTTCCACAATGTACTTTTGTGAATATACTATTTGTGTGACCTTGGACAAGTGACAGAATGTCTCTGGGTCTGAGACTTCCCACAGGAGCAGTTAACTAGCTCTGTTTGGCTCTGAGATAAGATAGAAGCTGACTTCACTGCTGCCTGCAGGTGGTTGATTCTTTTAACTCAGGCCAGGCAGGAGGATTGTGCTGTGAAAGCAGGAGAGGCAGCACTAAGGGCTAAATCAAGAGAAGGTAGACTCCCTGCTGGCCACTCCCCACTCCCCCTGAGCCTTCAGTGCTTCTCCAAAGTCTTGGCCAGGGTTAGAAGAGATGACTTGGCCCTCTAGGCCCTTGTTTCTCGGTGTGGTCCTGGGACCAGCAGCATCACATCGCCTGGGAGCTTGCAGAAACACCAAATCTCCGAGCCCACATCAAACTTGTGGCCTCAGAACTGCATTTTGACAAGGTTCTCAGGTGATGTGCATGCCCATCAGAGTTTGAGAAGTGCTACATTTGCAGGGTGGGTACCATTCCAGGTTTAGCTGTCTCTCACTAGTGGTGGGCCTCAGGACTCACCTGTGCTTCCAGCTTTTCAGGTAGCAGGTGTTAACCACCTCCTTACACCTCCATGGCCTTTCATCCTTAGAGCGCCCATCTTTCTCCTCCCCAGGGAGAGTTCCAGTCAGGTTTTTAGTCTCTCTAACAGCTCTGTACTTCAGGGCCAGGCCACCTTCTATTTCCTTCACATCTTCCTGTAGAGCAGTGGAGCTCCATGTGCAATCTCCACATCGACAGCAGCATTGCCAGGCAGCTTGTTAGAAATGTACATTCTCAGGTCCTACCCTGCACTCCAGAATCAGAAACTCTGCCGTGGGGCCCAGCAACCTGTGCTGAACAAGCCTCCAGGAGGTGCCAATGCAGGATATAGTGTGAGTACCCTGAGGGCCTTGTGTCAGTGAGGTTTCACAGAACCAGCATGGCACCATCTAGGAACTTGTGAGAAATGCAGAATCTTGGGCCCCAGTCAGGACTTGCAGATTGGTGAGCACATTCAAACTTGAGGAGCATTGCTCCAGGGCAAGAACAGAGCACCGGCTCTGGAGGAAAGGACAGATGTACCAAGGCAGACGTGAATCTTGTAGACTGGGTGTACGCAGTGGAAGGCGTGGCTTCCTGGAGAACAGGGGTAGGCCTCACAGGAGTGGGGCAAAGGATGGAAATGTAAGCTTAATGCAGGAGGAGCTGAATCCTCCAGTTTTGAAGAGCCAGAGAGGAATTGACCTTTCTCAGGTGGAAATGAACTGTGTAGGTCAGTCATGCTTAGACCAATGCAAGGTCAGGGCCTGAGCCTGGGGAAGCTCAGGTTCTTGCCAGATTAAGGCTCCCACTAGGGTGGGAAGCAGTACAGACCCCAAATCCCTTCCAAAGGCAGGTGACACTTATTTGGCTTTAACCCCAGAGAGAAAGGAAGGGAAACAAAGGTTGACAACTGACACTTCTCTGGAAGACCCCTCTGTGAGGGTTAGACTCAGTTATTTAAAATTGATTTAAAATTTTTTTTAGTAAAAATTCCTTTAGCACAACTCATAGTAGTTGGAAGTAACAGGAAGAAAACATGGTGGCTGAGAAAGATACAGATGTGTATCATTCACTTTGGCCCTCCAAATACCTATGCTTTTAATGATTGAAGCCTTCTCAGTAGGCTATTTTTGAGAAAGTATGATTGGCAGATAATGAATAGTTTATTTTTAAATAATTAGAAATATGGTCAAAAGGGCTGAATGAAAATAGTCCTAGAAATTTTTATGTTAATGATTAACTTTGAGTAATGCTTTTGAGTCTTTGTATATGTCATTTGTTTTAATAGTTTTGTGAATGATGGGGTTTCAAGATGTTTTTATCTTTTCATTCTTAATGCAAAGTTGATCCTCTGTTTAGATATTGAAGGATACTGGCATTTGCTAAGGTATTAATAAATATTATGATTTCAACCACTGTCATTTTTTATGATTATTTCCTGCTGTTGGTAAATTACAGATGCAGAAGAAAACCTCTGTGAAGGAAAACTGAGAGCTGGTACTTCACACTTGTGAAGAAGAAAACATGAAAAATGAGTTGAAACCCTGTGACAAAGGAAAGTGGCCTATTGACCTTACGGTGTTGTATTTCAATCCAAAGAGTGATCGTTACCAGGTCTCACAGTTTATAACCTGAGTTGGTGTTGAGGGCGGGGATGGGCATCAAGTAGATAATTTAGTTTGTTAAGTCTTATCTTAATCAAGAAAATCCTCTATTTCAAAATCCAGAACAGAAAAAAGCTTCCAGAATTCAAGGACTGTTTTCCTCTGCTGCAGAAGTGACTTCGCCAGGTACTTGTGGAAAAAAATGAAAAGGCAGCAGAGGATAGCTGGCATGTGACTGGGAGTAAGGCTGAGGCAGGATCAGGAGTGGGTTTGTGAAACATTGGCCACCACAAGCAGTGAACGCACCACTTTGCTCAGATTAACCCCCAAAATGAAGCTGCCAACATGGGGTGCACAAAGGTGAAGCACAACCGCAAACTTCGAGGAAGATGCTCCTTTTAGCTCCTGTTTAATATTAGTCAGATATTAAACACTTACAAACTTTTAATACAACAAAGTACATGCAAAGTTACAAATATAGAAAATATAAAGCACATGCGTATTTCAAATACCACTCTGTATTCTTATACAAAACTATTCAGTGCACATTGTAAGCCTAAGGACCACACAAAAGGGTTTCCTTTAAGTGTTATTAAGTATTTAGTACCTTACAAAAACAGGTAATGCATTAGATAGTTCAGATGTTAATCGCTCTAACCAAAATTTCTAATTTTGTCATATGCAATATATATATGTATATATATATATATATATATATATATAAATTTTTTTTTTTCTACATAGGATACCCACAAAGTGCAAGCCAGTAATAACAGTGCAGAATAGTAATGTAAATCTGCTAGGTGACAATATTGAACAACCCAGGGAATAATTTTACCTTACTTAAATAATGGTAACAGAATTTCTTTTTCCACTTTGAATGGATCATATTCCTACCATCTCTAACCTATTTTTTTTTTGGAATGCCTCCCTATTCTTTGATTCAAAAGCCAATTCCAGAAACTAAGGACCTGAATACCGTGTTTTTTATAGCTGCTGTTTCCTCTGTGTTAAAATCTCCTGGCTTCATCCAAACAATGTTAAAATCATTCTGCTTTCCAGGTAAACAAACAAAAGAGATTTGCTCTCAGTGTCCAGAAGGTAGTTTAATTAAAGTACCTGCATTATCTATAGTTTATATTACTAAAGAAAAGAATACCACATAAAGGTGCTTTAAACATCCAGGATGGGAGGCTGTCTCCGAGGGCACCTCTTCCATATGTTGGAAATTTTTAGTCTCAGAAGCCTTTCATATTATGTTAGTTATGTTCATTCCCTGTGAAAATGTCCTCTGCCCTGAGGTCTAGTGTTGCACGAATATCCATTCTTGATGCAATAGCTGCTGTGTAACCCGTATTGCAAAATGCAAAACATCCTTACAGTTCTCTGCAGACACAGGACACATGCTTTCCACCGGGTTGAGCCTGGGCCCACAAGCTAAGGATTTCTAGTTTTATTTTTTGAATGAATATTATGCAGCCTCCTTCCAGATTTGGCAGAAATGCTGTCTGAACAGGGAAATGCAGTCAGGTTTTCTTAAAACAAATGAGGAAATTGCTATAAAATCACTGCTAAGATGGGGCATTAGTGTACTGAGCTCTAGCTGGAGAAGGAGCTGGAGGTATTTAGGCAAAGGTATTTGAAGACTGCTTTGAGAACTGTTTTAGCCTCAATCTGTTGCACTAGACAAAAAATAAGCCTAGATCAACCAATGATTATTTGCTGTTACACTTTTACCAGCTCAGCACTAGTGTTGGCCTATGAAGGATTAAATCAAATGGGGCTTGAATAAATAGCATTTCAGATCTACTTTCCATTTCCCAGTGCTGTAAGTGCTAAGGGTATTAACCTACAGGTGACGAACAGAGAAGCAAGAATGAGACACCACCACTAAAGGGCTGCAGGTAGATACCCCCTCCCCCAACCTGGTGAAGATTAAGATGATGAAAACAGGAAGGCCTTCCTCATCCCACTATGAGGAAAATGAGGAAAGAGATGAGGAGGATCACAGGAGGGGAGGAGAAAAGGATCACACTTGCCCCTCTTTGGTAATAAGCCTGGTATTCTCTCTGGTACTGGGTGATGCACATCTGCTCCACCACACGCTCCATCATCTTGATGTCCGTCTCAGTGAAGTTTTCCCCCTTGGTGGTGGTGGTAGTGACCGTGTGCTGCTTGACTGTGATATTGACACAGTCATGCACGAAGCTGTTCTGGTTGTTATACTGATCCACTGGTCTGTAGTATACCTGGTTGGGGTAACGGTACATGTTTTCACGATAGTAACGGTCCTCATAGTCACTGCCAAAATGTATAAGGGGCCTGCTCATGGCACTCCCCAGCATGTAGCCGCCAAGGCCCCCTACCACCGCCCCAGCTGCAGCAGCTCCTGCCACATGCTTCATGTTGGTTTTTGGCTTACTGGGCTTCCACTGATTATGGGTACCACCACCTTGACCCCAGCCTCCACCACCATGGGGCTGTCCCCAGCCACCACCGTGGGGTTGACCCCAGCCACCACCGTGGGGCTGTCCCCAGCCACCACCATGGGGCTGACCCCAGCCTCCCCCTCCCTGGGGTGGATAGCGGTTGCCTCCAGGACTGCCCTGTCCTGGGTATCGGCTCCCCCCAGTGTTCCATCCTCCTCCAGGCTTTGGTCGCTTCTTGCAGAAGCCCATGTCACTCCACGTGGCCACAAAGAGAACCAGGATCCAACTGGCTATGTGGCTTTTCACCATGATGACTTATCTGCAAAATAAAGAGGGTGTCAGCATTGTGTGTTTATGTTGAAAACACTTAACATCTGCAGCATAATGACTGCATAGCAGTGGCATCAGCTATAAATGTTCTTGGTCATATATGTTCTTCACATTCCATGTCTGTTTTGCAACCCTTACAGCAAAAGTAATTGTAGGTAAAGGGTTAACACAGCTCTTTCTCCTTCTCTCAGGACAAATCTGACCTTAAGATAATTTCTGGCTCTGTTTCCTAGAAACTTGATAAAGGTGGAATGCCAGCAACATTGCTTATGATAAAAATAACCTCTGGTTGATACATTGTATCTAAACTGGAAGAAACTATAAACACCTGGTGGGTTTGCCATAGCTTTGAGCTTCTCTGAAGTAGTGATTTGGGCTGTTATGAGGGATATGAGCTCCTGGAACCTCCCGAGATCCTGGCATGGCCCCTATGGAAGTGATTCTAATGTCCAGTTAGGAACACCCCCAGGTAGGTGCTGAAATCATTACATCATTTTCTAAACAGCTGGCTCATGTCCTCTTTCCTCCCACAGGAATGTAAGCTGGAAACGTCTCTTTTGTTCACTGCTGTCTCCTCAGGGCCTGGCACAGAGCATATACACAATAGATACCTGTTAAGTGAAGGAATTAATATCCTCTGAACATATAAATGCCAACAAGAATTTCCTCAAAGAAATTCTCAATACAATAAATTTTTGGAAACAGGAAATGTGCAAGATTCTGCAAGCCCACCTATAAATTCATTTTTCTCTCTATAGACAGAAACAAATGGGGCTGTTCAAAATGGGGTAAGGAAGGCTGTGTTCACAAGCTTTGCAGTCTTTCACTCACTGAATGAGTCTTAGTTCAGCATTTAATGGTTCGTGAGTGACTTATTTTCTCCTAATTTTTGGTAGAAAAGACACATATCTTATATGAAAGGGCTAGCATGGCTTAGGAATAAACAAAATATCCTGCATGATAATTTATGAACCTTTGCAGAATGTACATTCATCAATTAAAAACCTCCTTTCAGATTGAAGACCTCATTTACCCTGGGTGCTTGGTTCCAAGAGCAGAGATTAAAGACATATAGTAGAATGATCATTAGTTTCTACTGTACCCCATGTCAAACCATATGCTCCAAAATACCATGTGCCACAAAACCAAAAATGGCACACGCTGTAATGCTGATAGTAGTCTTATCCCCAGCGCTGGGACACCTTCAAATAAAAATGGCATCTAATATTATAAAATTATTTTTCATAACCTTCAGAACTAAAGACTAAATTGGATAATATTCAGAGGAAGACTGATTAAACAAATAAATGAATTAACATCATGTTTGTTTCTACTATCACTATTGAAATGTCTTGGTGTAAATAAAAATATATTTGAAAGTTATAAGCCCAGCTAAACTGCTCAGAATATGCCAATTAGGATTTTTGGAGGCTCTTTTGTGTAAGGTCAGAGGGACAGGGTCCTGGGATATGCTGACTGGCCTCAATCTCGCATCCACATCTCCTGGCACTCAGTCTTCTGCAGGTCTGCTTCCCTGATCTATTTTCCATTTGCTAATGGGGCTCAGCTCTTGGCTTCCAGGCTGCTCACAATTCTGCTCAAACACCTCAGGGAATTCTGGAAAGCTTGGTGTTTGACGTGGAAGATGAAAGACTGGACGAATCGAGGCAGCATCCAGATTTCTGGATTGGGCAATTGTGTGGACAGAACACGGAAGGTGGAGCAAGTCTGGAGGGAGACAAATGTAGTGTGTGGCTTTGGCAATGCCATTATCAAGCTACAATGCCATTATCAAGCTGCCTACTGGGACAAGAGATACCAGTAGGCAGTTAGCTTGGTGAGTCTGGAGCTGAAGAATGACCATGGACTGGAGATACAGGTAATAGGGCATAAGGGCCATGGGCGTATGTTGCTGATCCGTACTTTAAAACTGAATATTAAAGTTGGATGATCATAAACTATATTAAGACAAGATCATTTTAAAATCAGTTGAGCACAACAATAGCAACATTTAATTATAAAAAGCATAAAAATTAACAACTACATTTTGAAGCAGAGAATCATTTCTAAGGATAAGGACTCAAAACTTAATGAGACCTTGGAGAATCTTTCTGTTTGTGATAAAATAAGGAAGATCTTATATTATTTAATCCAAACTTCTCACTCTACAAATTAGGCCACCAAGATTCAGAAAAGTCAAGTGACATATCTGTGATTACAGTGTTAATTAGTGAAATTGCTAGGAATAGAGACTAGGTTTCTGAATGTCTGGCTGTGCTACGACACTTCATATAAGATGCTCTCAGAGAACGGTCAGGTTGTGGCCTAACACTCTGGCACATTTCAAGACACTAAGTATTTGACAACAGTCAATACCTATTTATCACTAAGAAAAATACTCTTAGTAGACTAGGAATAGGAGGTAACTTCCTTAACTGAATAAAGATTATATAGAACAGCAAACACAATAAGTTTTGAATGTAGTCCCTTTAAGATCAGAAACAAGACAAGGATGTACACTGCCACAGGACTGGAGGTCCTTCCAATGCCATATGCAAAGACAAAGAAGTAACTGGTGCAAGAACTCCAAGGAAAGAGCTCCAGCTGACATTATGTGGAATTAATGTGATCATAAACATAGAAAATTGAACAGACTCAACAGAGGTAACACGAGACAACTAGAGGGATAGGCTGTGGGATACAAGATTGGCCTACAAAAATCAGCATTTCTCTACACCAGCAATAATCAACTAGAAAAAAATTAATAAGATAGTAATAATTTCAACCCAAGCTATAAAGTATCTAGGATTGACTTAAGACTGGGGAAAAAAAAATTGAACATTAGTAAAGAACAAAGAAGATGATCTGTAAACATGGAAAGGTTTTGGTTGGAACAACTTAGTACTATAAAGATGTCAATTACCCCCAAATGAACTTATAATAATAAAATGACAATCAAAATTCCACCTGGATTTTTTGAGGAATTCAATAAACGCACAAGAGGTAAGAAATGTCCACAGGTAGCAAACTCAACCTGAAAAAAGGAGAGAATCTACTGTTATCAGACATTAAATCCTATTACAAAGTCATAGTAATAAATATGTAATAAATATGGTAACAGTCTAGAAACAGACCTACAGATCAAAGGAAGGAGAATAGCAAGTTCAGATATAAACCCATGTATATATTCTTTAGTACAAACCTGATAAATGATAAATCGGACACCACAAATCAATGGAGAAAGAAACGTTTGTTTAGCAGATGCTTCTGGGAAACTGGAGGAAAATAAAACTAGGATCCTAACACCACATGCAAAAGCAGACTCTAGAGACCTAACTGTGAAAAGTTTTATGAATTAAAAATCTTTGTGGGATGGATTGCCTTCCTATTAAATTATAAAAACAGATGTTAGAATCAATGCATTAAGCAAATATTTATGGAACAGCTAGTACGTGCCAGTTTTTAAAGAAACAGAAAACTTGACGATAAACCATAGCAGAAATGGAGAAAAAAGTTACTGTACAATAGCCATTGATTAGTTTAACAAATATTTGTTGTCTTCTAAGGGTCTAGCATTGTGCTGTGGCTGAGGACACAGTGGTGAGTAAGATGTTTAGTTTGTGGGTTCAAGCACTAAGGAAGATAGGTATCTGGAACCTGAAAGACAGTGGGAAGCCATTAAAGGGTCTTAGGAGAATAACATCACAGGATCTTTTTCTTTTTTTTAACAAAGTTCACCCTGTTGTGTAAGTAGAAAATTTGGGGGGCAAGAAAGGAAATGGTGAGACCACTTATAAAACAATTGAAGGAAGATGGTGGTGTGGCCTGGGACTGTGCCAATGCAGTTGAGGAGCTGTGAAAAAATGGGATGTATTTTGCAGAAAGAACCAATTAAGCAGATAGAGTGGATGGAGGAGTGAGAGTTGATCAGGTTTGTGGCTTTCATAGCCAGGCAGATGGTGGTGATGCCATCTATTGAAATAGAGGAAACTGATGGAGGGCCATGCTTGTGAGAGAAAATAAAGTTTTAGTTTGGACATACTAACTTTGCTACAGCTATGAGCCATTCAAGTGGGAGTATCAATTCAGGCAATTGTTATAAGAATCTGGAACTCAGCAGAGATAAACACTTGGGCAGCTTCACCTGAGAAGTGCTGTTAATAGCCAAGGGAATAAAGGATCGAGATTCAAACTCCAGTATTCTGAGTGAAGGGCTCACACTCTTAGCTATCCAACCTCCAGCAACATGGGTGCCAAAAACCAAAAGAAAATACCACCAAGCTGATTTTGACAGTTTAGTAAAAGAAGAATACACTGTGACCAATAAGGATTATTTAGGAATACAAGGATGGCTTAAAATCACAAAATCAAGTAACCTATTAGTAGGTTAAGGAGAAAAAAACACAAAGATTCTCTGATGTTGAAAGTTTTCAATTAAAATCTACATCCTGATTTTTTAAGGTTAAGCTGTTGAAAAAATTTCCATAGAACTAGAAAGTAACCCCTTTCCATCATCAAGAACAGCTATCACAGACACACAGCCCACACCCTACCTTAACTGAAAGAGGAAAGGCATTCTCCTTAATATAATGAACAAGACAAGAACGCAAGCAATTGCTGCTATTTTAGACTGTTATGGAGGTTCTAGCCAGGTATGATTTTCTTTCTTTTTTTTTTTTTTTTGCCGTACGCGGGCCTCTCACTGTTGTGGCCTCTCCCGTTGCGGAGCACAGGCTCCGGACGCGCAGGCTCCGCGGCATGTGGGATCTTCCCGGACCGGGGCACGACCCCGTGTCCCCTGCATCGGCAGGCGGACTCTCAACCACTGCGCCACCAGGGAAGCCCTTTTCTTTTTTTTTTAAAATTTATTTATTTTATTTTTGGTTGCGTTGGGTCTTCGTTGCTGTGTGCGGGCTTTCTCTAGTTGTGGCAAGCAGGGGCTATTCTTCGTTGCGGTGCGTGGGCTTCTCATTGCGGTGGCTTCTCTTGCTGCGGAGCACGGGCTCTAGGTGTGCAGGCTTCAGTAGCTGTGGCACACGGGCTTCAGTAGTTGTGGCTTGCAGGTTCTAGAGCTCAGGCTCAGTAGTTGTGGCGCACGGGCTTAGTTGCTCCGCGGCATGTGGGAGCTTCCTGGACCAGGGCTCAAACCCGTGTCCCCTGCACTGGCAGGCAGATTTTTAACCACTGCACCACCAGGGAAGTCCCAGGTATGATTTTCTATCTGGAAAATCCAGGAAAATCATCCAAAATTGTGTCCTAGAATAAATAAGTGAGCTTATTAAGGTGGCAGTTTTTGAAATCAACATATAGAAAGGAGTGAATACTCAAATCAGTTGTAATTATTTAGAAGATTTAGTGTGAAAAAAAAAATCCCATAGTGGCAACAAAATATTCAAAATATCTAAGATTTAACCTAAAAATAAATAGACCTTTTAGGAAGAAAGCTGGAAGACTGGAAAAAAAGAGAAAGACAGATAATGTTTTTGATTGGGAAAATCAAGACTGAAAGATACCAATTCACCTCCAAATAATCATAAAGTCAATGCAATTTCAGTCCTAATTTAAAGAGGATTTTAAGGAATATGATGAAATGATACTCAAAATTAAGAAGACTAAAGAAATTATTTAACAGGAAGAAAATCTAGGGTATACTTGGCCTGCCAGGTACCAGAATGCATTGCAAAACTAAAATGAATAAGATCATGTGGCATTAGTGCATGAGCAGAATGGCAGAGCGATGGAACTAGAGAGAAGGAACAAAAAAAAGATCCGTATATTATGCCATTCATCCTATTCCCATGGGGAATACATGGGACTGAGAATCAGAGCCAGGAGGAACTTGTCCAGTGGTCATGTGCCAGGGGCCAAACTTCTGATACTTAAAACATGTTACACCCTTGACACTTAATTGGTTAAATTGGGAACTGGCACACCAAATAGTCCCCCTACCCCCGACTGCCCCGGAAAAATTTCCTGTCTTTCCTGAGCTAAGTGGAACTCATGTGTCATATTTTTATCTTTTGAGGTCATTGCCCCTTAAAGAGCCTAATGCAAGCTACTCAAAACTTTACAAACCGCTCTGGGGTGGGGGTTTTTCACTGGCACTGAGGCCTAGCCCTGGACTGAATAGGGCAAAGGGCCTGAACCTGATCCATCCTCAGAATTATGTGAACAGCTTGAAAAAAAAGCAACATTGCTAGAGCCTACCCCATACCCCAGGAGAATATGGTTAGAAGAAAAAGGATGAACAAACAGAAAAAATTCTCCCAAATGTAAGAATTACTACACATGCTATTCACTCAAGGATTATTTTGCTGCAGCCATCACAGCTTTAGATACAGGCATGTTTTGAATGTTTCACATGCAGCAGTTCACAACTGATAAAACTGGCTGCCTTGGAAGAGGAAATATGATCTGAAAAGAGAGACTGGAATAGATAAATTAAAACTACAGCTTGGAAAAACTGTCACCTCATAAAACCTTTTGTCAGTATTAATTTGGTGCAGAAATGTTTGTAATGTTACTGCTTTTATTATACTATTTTTAAAATGGTTGCTTCCTTACATAACTCAGAATGATTCTAGAGAAAGCCCTTTCCCTGCAAAATCAAGATGATTTTACAAGAAAGGATGATATAATAGGTGTGGGTTACATATATAGATCCAAGTTGCCTCCAGAGCAAGGATTTGTGATCACAGCCTTTCGAGGACCTTATCTTCTGTGACAGTTGGGAACTTTCAACCATCACAAGACCAAAGGGATTCCACAGGGTACGTACATCTGCTTTGGCTCAGCTAAGTTGGATTTGTGTCCCTGGGAAGACAGAATGCTTCGGCTTGGCTGAAACTGTTCAGTTTTCAAATATATTCAGGAGTCCCTAAAAAAAATAAAAACAAAAAAAAACAAAAACAGAAAAGAAAAAACTAGAATTGATAAATAAATCTAAGAACTGATTCTTTAAATGAAAAACCCAATATATAAATTACTAAACCACTTATATATCTACTCAAGGAAAAAAACAAGATAATATTTGAAAAAAAAAATGAGGTCAGCTCAAAAAAGCAGCAGCAAACATGACATTGAGCTCTCCCTCTCCCACACACAGAAAGCTGTGGTCCATTTCCTTAAAAAAATTAACTATGAACTATTTTAAAGATGTTATTTTGAAAAGCAATATATCAACAAGAAAAGAAAATTAAAATAACCTGTATTTCTATTAAAACTTCATTTTTATTCAGATTTTTCACATATACATTAATAAACTGCATCTGAGTAAGTAGATGCAGTTTAGTAATCTGTACTTTGACTTGTCAGTTTTTTCCAATATATCGCAGACAGGCTCCAAAATCATGACTTGATGGTTACACAATGTTCCTTTCAGTTAATGTGTCATGATTTTCTTAGCTGCTGCCCTGCTGTTACACACTTAGGTTGCTTCTCCGTTGGGTTTAATTTTAGATCATTCTGAATGTGTGTGCATATGGCTTTTTTTTCCCCTTTCCTGTTGCTTCTTCCATTGCAAGTAAATTCCCAGGAGTGGGGTTTCTGGGTCTTGGCTTAAATGCATCACCAGACTGCTTTTCACAAATTTCACACAGATTCACTATGTCCCCAGTGCAGTGTGACTAGGAAAAGAATAAAGGTATACATACCAAAGGTCAGTTTTACACAAACAGTTAATCTTGGCAAACTCCTGAAATAGGTATAATTTCCTCTAGCGTATGAATGGACAAAAGGAGGATGAGGAAATTAGGTAACTGGTCCCAAGCTGTGAAATGATTAGTTGCAGAGCCATCTTTCTAACCCCAAAGCCCTGTCACCTCCCAGGATAACTGAATATGCAAATTTCTAGGCAACCTTCCAGCAGTGGTTGCTGTTACTGTTGTTTTTGCTAATAGCTGCAAAATGATAATCCAGACTTACTTTAATTTGCATTGTATTCTATAAACGATTCATCATTTCACCATTTATCTTTTATAATCTTGATATTCTCCTTTCACAAGTATGAAAAATTTGTGTCAGATAAAAACCATATACAAATCACATCCTAGCTCTGCTTTCTTTCCCTTTCTGTTTAGTTCTTTTTCATTGTAAGAGCTCCTCAGTGTTTGGGTAGGTAAAATTGTTCCTTTTCATTGGTGATATTTTTTTTCTTCTTCAAATCTGAGAGAGCTGTTGATTTTTCCAGAGATCTGACATTTTAATTCAATTTTCTGTTCCTATTTTTTCTGATAATTTTGATTTGTGAAAATCTTTAATTCTATTCTACCTGGATTTTTTTTGCAAGGAAAAGAGAAACACTTCAAATGTTCAGCATGCTGGGAACTGCTTATTAAACCGTGATTGCTCTAAGTACAGGAAAATAACTCGGCCATGAGATGAGGATAATCATGATCAGCGAGGTGAAACTGCATTGTGTTGTGTACGAACTGGAGAAGAGGAAACTGAAAAACAGAAGGCAGTGGCTTTGAGATGGTGAGGGTGGATGTGATGGTGGTGGGCTTATGATTTCAAAAAATCTATTTGCTACTGCTGATACAAATAGAAAAGGACAAAAACGAAAATGGACTGCAAAAATGGACTTCTCCCCGTTGTTCAATAATCAAACGTGAAGGTGCCACCCATACTAGCGGAGGAATGTGGTTCTCCGAGGGGCGCTGCCCGGCCCTGATCCCCGCTCTCGGAGTCCCCCTGACGGCCGAGTTCTCTCCTTCCACAGGGACAGTCGAGACGGCGAAAAGCAAAGCCTGTGAGTCCACCACACATGAGCTCGCAAAAGACACTCTGCCGCCGGCACCTGGACGTCTCAGGCCCGGGAGTGAGGGCGGGGTCGCCCCAAGACTCCGCCCGCCGAGGCCGGAAGCCTAGCTCACGCCAGCCTGTGCCGGTCCCCGGGGGTGCCAGAGACCCGCCCGCTGCTGCGTCCCAGGCACTGCCCGGCCGCGTGATGGCAGGCGGGGCCTCCTCCGGGTAGGAGGTCGGCGGCGGCGGCGGCTGGGGGCGGCCCCCAGACGCCCCGGGACTCCTCCCTGCCGAGGCCCTGGACCCGGGTCGTCGGCCGCGTCCCCTCTGGGTATCGGGAGGGCCCGGACCCGCGCCTCTCCCTGGTCCTCCTCGCTGAGCGCCCCAGCGGAGCCCCTCTGCGGCCTTCGTTGGGTTCCGCGCGCCCATTCCCCGGACCTGTGGCCCCCTTGCCGGCGCTACTCGCCCATCCCACTCCCGCCGTGGACTTGCCTGGGAGGGGGCCAGACTCCTCAACACTACCCACAACCCTCCAGAGGGGCCCCGGCCAGCCGCGGACCCCGCCCCCATTCCGAGTAAAGGGAGCTCGCCTAACCAGGAGGGCAAAACCAAGCCACGGCGTCCGAAAACCAACGAGCTCGCTGGGTAGGCCTGACGCGTTGCGCGCCCTCCGGAAGCTCCCCGTCCTCCTCACTGTCAAGGTCGGCCTCCCGCCCGGACCCGGCCGTGCGCCCTCGCGCCTCGGCCCCAAGGCAGGGGTTCTGACTGCCGGCCTCTGCGCCCACGACCCCAGCTGGGAGGTTAAAGGGCGATGCGGCTGTTTACCTGCCTCTGCGGGAGAGAAGAAGCTCGCAGCTCGGCGGCTGTCAACGACTGGCGGCGAGGGCCGGCGTCAGCGCGGGGCAGAGGAGGACATGCGGGGGCGGGGCCCGGAGGCGGCTGCCCGCGCCCGGGGTTTACGCGCAGAGGCTCAGCCCTGCCAAGCAAGCCCGGGAATCTGAGTCCCTGGGAAAAACGAGTTGGGATTCGCTTAGACGCTTGCGTCAACTAATATCGCCTCCCCGGCTGGCTTCGTCACTCCTTGAAGTTGCTTATTGACTATAAAAATCATCTTTAAAGGAAAATTCGGCCCAAAGCCCCAGCTCCACGTTACGTAATGAAGAACACGAGAAATTGAAAGATTAGGGAATGAGAAAGCAATTTCTGGAACTTTGGTAACCAGAAATTTCTAAAGAGGAAGAAAATTCTGCTACACTGGATTGAGCCCAGTTTGTGAATTTACACATATATCCTTAAAATTTGAGGCCTAGAAAGGACATTAGCCATCACCTGTTCCTTCATTTACTCAGTTCCTGCTCACTATATGCAAAAGAGATGATTTAGATTATGATATTCACAAATGAGGAAAATGCCCTCCATATAACCATATAACAAGTCCACTCTGGACATTACCTGAGGTTTCTTGTATAAAACATTGTGTATTCTTGATCATTATTCCTGCCAAGAAATTAGGTAGGGGTTTGTCTCATGTGAAGGATGGCAAATGATAGAAGACAGGCGTTAGGGTTAGGGGGATCATATACATTATTACCCAAATTGGGGCGCTTTTGAGAGTACCAATATTAATTAAGCTGGGTCAATAGGCATAAACCTGGGAAAAATGAGACATCTAGTTCCCTTGTTATGGGCAAGAGGCTCCACTAAGCTTATAAGGAAAGAGGTTTAAAAATATTGAGACACCCATTGGAAACAGGATTTGGTTTAAATACTTGTATCCCAGGGCGGCTCACTCAAGTGGGAGGGGACAAGTGAGGGAGGGGAGAAGCCAGGAGGATTGTGTAGAGTGGAGCGATGTGCAACAGCACTGGGGTGATGTTCATATGAATGTGGGTGAAACAGTCCTGGTGATGTTTATATGAATGTGGGTCTGAAAGGTCTGCTTGGGAAGGGGAAATGAGAGGTAAAACATGACCATGGGATGGAGATGATTCAGTAACAGAACTGGATTGTGGCCAGTTAGAAATGAGTGTCAGGCAGCAGTGCCAGGGCAGTTTTCTGTCCAATCAGTCTTACATAATGATTAGGTTGACAGTGCTTTTAGAGCCTTACCTTCTTTCCTCAGAGATGGCTTATTGTGAGGTGAATTGGGGGCAGTGAAGCATCTCTTTGAGTCTTGAGCTGGGGTGGGGCTGGGAGTGGCTGACCAGATCAGACTGGGCAAGGGGCTGACTTTCCCCTGCCAGGAGGGGCCCAGTAAAGCTTGGTTAGAAGATGCCAAAACTCAGCTTTTTTCTCAAAAGAATCCTATGTCTACTGGCTGAATGCTTTCCTCCCTCCCCCCAACCAGAAAAACGCTCAAAAGGCAGAATACTTCTTGGGGGTTTGAGGGAACCGAATGGGATTGCCTTATGACCTATTCTGGCCATTATTGCTATGTAGCAACTACTCCAAAGCTTAGAGGTTTAAAGCAATCACCGTTTTATTATGCCAATGGATTGTGTAGGCCAGAGAGTTGGACGGGCACAGTGGGGATGTCTGAGGCTGCAGTTGGGAAGACTCAATGTCTGAGACTGGCTTGATAGCTGGGGGTTGGAATCAGTTGAAGGCTCTGTCACTTGCATGGCTGGCATCTGGGCTGGGAGGACTTGAAAATCAGGTGTACTGATTGATGAGTCTGGCTAAAGGTTTATCAGTTTTGTTTATCTTTCAAAACAAAAGGTTTTTAGTTTCATTGACCTTTTCTATTGTGTTTCCTTATTGATTTTCTGTCTGGATGATCTGTCCATTGATGTAAGTGGGGTGTTAAAGTCCCCCACTGTTATTGTGTTACTGTTGATTTCTCCTTTTGTGGCTGTTAGCATTTGCCTTATATATTGAGGTACTCCTATGTTGGATGCATATATATCTACAATTGTTATATCTTCTTCTTGGATTGATCATTATGTAGTGTCCTTTTTTGTCTCTGGTAACAGTCTTTATTTTAAAGTCTATTTTGGGGCTTCCCTGGTGGCGCAGTGGTTAGGGACCTGCCTGCCAATGCAGGGACACGGTTTCAAGTCCAGGTTCAAGTCCTGGTCTGGGAAGATCCCACATGCTGCAGAGCAACTAAGCCCGTGCTCCACAACTACTGAGCCTGTGCTCTAGATCCTGCGTGCTACAACTACTGAAGCCCGTGCACTTAGAGCCCCTGCTCCACAACAAGAGAGGCCACCGCAATGAGAAGCCCGCACACTGCAACAAAGAGCAGCCCCCACTCGCCACAACTAGAGAAAGCCTGCGTGCAGCAACGAAGACCCAACACAGCCAAAAATAAAAATAAATAAAGTCTATTTTGTCTGATATGAGTATTGTTACTCCAGCTTTTTTTTGATTTCATTTGCATGGAATAACTTTTTTCATTCCTTCACTGTCAGTCTGTGTCACTAGATCAGAAGTGGGTCTCTTATAGACAGCATATATAGGGGTTTTGTTTTTGTATCCATTTAGCCAGTCTACGTCTTTTGGTTGGAGCATTTAATCCATTTACATTTGAGGTAATTACTGATATGTATTTTTTAAATTTTTAATTTATTTATTTTTTGCTGCACTGTGTCTTCATGGCTGCACGTGGGCTTTTTCTATTTGTGGCAAGCGAGGGCTATTCTTCGTTACAGTGTGTGGGCTTCCCATTGGGGTGGCTTCTTTTGTTGTGGAGCACGGGCTCTAGGCACAAGGGTTTCAGTAGTTGTGCACATGGGCTTAGTTGCTCCGCGACATGTGGGATCTTCCCGGACCAGAACTCAAACCCGTGTCCCCTGTATTGGCAGGCAGATTCTTAACCACTGCACCACCAGGGAAGCACTGATATGTATGTTCTTACTGCCATTTTGTTAATTGTTTTGGGTTTGTTTTCTTCCCTTCCTCTTTTGTTCTCTTCTCTTGTGATTTGATGACTATGTTTAGTGTTGTGTTTGGATTCCTTTTTATTTTTTGTGTGTATTATCTATTGTAGATTTTTGGTTTGTGGTTACCATGAGGTTTTGATACAGCAGTCTATATATATATAGATTTGTTTTAAGTTGCTGATCTCTTAATTTCAAGTGCATTTCCAATATCCAGCATTTGTGCTCTCCTCTTCACACGATTGTTTGTTTTGATATCATATTTGTGTGTGGATGATTTCCTACCTTTACGGTATGTTTGCCTTTACCAATGAGCTTTCCCATTCATAATTTTCTTGTTTCTAGTTGTGGCTTTTTCTTTTCCACCTAGAGAAGTTCCTTTAGCATTTGTTCTAAAGCTGGTTTGGTGGTGCTGAATTCTTTTAGCTTTTGTTTGTCTGTAAAGCTTTTGATTTCTCCATCAAATCTGAATGAGAGCCTCTGGGTAGAGTATTCTTGGTTGTAGGTTTTTCCTTTTCATCACTTTAAATATATCATGCCGCTCCCTTCTGGCCTGCAGAGTTTCTGCTGAAAAATCAGCTGATAACCTTATGAGGATTCCCTTGTAGGTTATTTGTTGCTTTTTCCTTGCTGCTTTTATTATTCTCTCTTTATCTTTAATTTTCGTCATTTTGATTACCATGTGTCTTTGTGTGTTCCTCTTTGGGTTAATCCTGTATGGGACTCTGTGCTTCCTGGACTTGGGTGACTGTTTCCTCTCCCATGTTAGGGAATTTTTCAACCATTATCTCTTCAAATATTTTCTCATACCCTTTCTCTCTCTCTTCTCCTTCTGGTACCCCTATAATGCAAATGTTGGCACCTTTAGTGTTGACCCAGAGGTCTCTTAAACTGTCCTCATTTCTTTTCATTCTTTTTTCTTTATTCTGTTCCATGGCAGTGATTTCCACCATCCTGTCTTCTAGCTCACTTGTCTGTTCTTCTGCGTCATTTATTCTGCTATCGATTCCTTCTAGTGTATTTTTCACTTCAGTTATTTTATTGTTCAACTCTGTTGTTTGTTCCTTAAATCTTCTAGCTCTTTGTTAAATATTTCTTGTATCTTCTCTGTCTGTGCCTCCATTATTTTTCTGAGATCTTGTATCATCTCTACTATCATTACTCTGAATTCTTTTTCAGGTACTTTGCCTATCTCCATTTCATTTAGTTGTTCTTCTGGGGTTTTATCTTGTTCCTTCGTCTAGAACATATTCCTCTGCCATCTCATTTTGTCTGACTTTCTGTGTTTGTGGTCCCATGGACTGCAGGATTGTAGTTCCCCTTGATTGTAGTTCCCCTTGCTTCTGGTGGCTGCCCCCTGGTGGGTGAGGCTGATCTAAGAGGCTTGTGCAGGCTAACTGGTGGGAGGGACTGATGCCTGCCCACTGGTGGGTGGAGCTGGGTCTTGTCCATCTGGTGGGCAGGGCCATGTCAAAGGGTGTGTTTAGAGGTGGCTGTGGGTTCCGGAAGACCTTAAGCAGCCTGTCTGCTTATGGGTAGGACTGTGTTCCTGCCCTGTTAGTTGTTTGGCCTAAGGCATCCCAGCACTGGAGCCTACAGGGTGTTGGGTGGGGCCAGGTCTTGGTGTCAAAATGGCGGCCTCCTGGACAGCTTACACCAATCATTATTCCCTGGTACCTCCACCACGAGTGTGTTTGTCCCTGCAGTGAGCCACAGCTGCCCCCCACTTCCCCAGGAGGCCCTCCAAGACCAGCAGGTAGGTCTGTCCCAGGTTCCTATGAAGTCACTGCTTTTTCCCCTGGGTTCCAGTGTGCACGAGACCTTGTGTGCACCCTCCAAGAGTAGTGTTTCTGTTTCCCCCCCATCCTGTGGATTTCCTGTGATTAAGCCCCACTGGCCTTCAAATCCAAACATTCTGGGGACTCCTCCTCCTGATGCCAGACCACCAGACAGGAGCCAGACATGGGACTCAGAACTCTCACTTCTGTGGGAGAACATCTGTGATAGAATTTTTTTTTAATAAATTTATTTTATTTTTGGCTGCATTGGGTCTTTGTTGCTGTGTGTGAGCTTTCTCTAGCTGCAGAGAGCAGGGACTACTCTTTGTTGCAGTGCGTGGGCTACTCATTGCGGTGGCTTTTTCTGCAGAGCATGGGCTCTAAGAGTGCAGGCTCAGTAGTTGTGGTGCATGGGCTTAGTTGCTCCGCAGCATGTGGGATCTTCCCAGACCAGGGCTCAAACCCATGTCCCCTGCATTGGCAGGCGGATTCTTAACCACTGTGCCACAAGAGAAGTCCATCTGTGATATAATTATTTTTCAGTTTATGGGTTGCCCACCTGGCAGATATGGAATTTGATTGTATCATGAATGCACCCTTCCTGCCATGTCGTTGTGGCATCTTCTTTGTCTTTGGAAGTAAAATATCTTTTTTGGCAGGTTCCAGTCCTTTTTTGTCAATGGTTGTTCAGCAGTTAGTTGTGATTTTGGGGTTTTCGTGAGGTAAGGTGAGCTCAGGTCCTTCTACACTGCAGTCTTGTCCTTGACCCGCAATAACATCTCTTAATCTTGGGCTACATCAAATCAGTACAATAGTGCTATAGTCTTTCTGATAGTTTTTCTTCACCAAGTCTCTGGAAATTTTTAAAGATCCAGCATTCCCACTCCTGGTTATTTTTCTGTGGTGCAGGAGGGCTCCTCGCTCCTAATCCCTGAATCCTCCTTCTCCACCTCCCCTCCTCTTTCTCGCTCCCTCAGTCTCTTCCAGGCATTTGTGATGCTGGCCAGGTCTGACCCAACCAGAAACGCTCCAGTTTCTTCCTTTTCTATTTCTGTGGCTTTCCCAGAGCCAGAAAATGTTTTTGCCACACAAGTTCTGCTACTCCACAGAACTCAAAACACTAGGATGTGCTGTTGTATTCCGGTGTTGCTTTCAGTGACCAAACTATTTAAACCTCAGGGACTAATAGAAGAGTTACTATATTTTTCTTGTGGCCTTTTGCATTTTTAAAACTCATCCTGAATGATCTGAATATTTGGGTTTTATTGGTTAGGAAAGACTACAGAATCACTCTGTGGCTTAAATTTTATCCCATCTATAAGCCTTCTATATCATCTGCCATCTAGAATCTCTGAAGTGTTCTGTGTTAACTATATTTAAGAATTAGATATATACAATGGAATATTACTCAGCCATAAAAAGAAACGAAATTGAACTATTTGTAATGAGGTGGATAGACCTAGAGTCTGTCATACAGAGTGAAGTTAGTCAGAAAGAGAGAGACAAATACCATATGCTAACACATATATATGGAATTTATGAAAAAAATGTCATGAAGAACCTAGGGGTAAGACAGGAATAAAGGCACAGACCTACTTGAGGATATGGGGAGGGGGAAGGGTGAGCTGTGACAAAGCGAGAGAGAGGCATGGACATATATACACTACCAAACGTAAGGTAGATAGCTAGTGGGAAGCAGCTGCATAGCACAGGGATATCAGCTCGGTGCTTTGTGACCACCTGGAGGGGTGGGATAGGGAGGGTGGGAGGGAGGGAGATGCAAGAGGGAAGAGATATGGGAACATATGTATATGTATAACCGATTCACTTTGTTATAAAGCAGAAACTAACACACCATTATAAAGCAATCATACCCCAATAAAGATGCTAAAAAAAAAAAAGAATTAGATTGTCCTCAAAATATTAAGATTAGAACTACCATATGACCAAACTATTCCACTTCTGGGTATTTACCTAAAGAATACAAAAACATTAATTTGAAAAGATATATGCACCCCTGTGTTCGTTGCAGCATTATTTACAAAAAGCTAAGATATGGAAACAACCAAAATGTCCATCAATGAATGAATGGATAAAGAAGATGTGGTACACATACATAATGGAATACTATTCATCTGTAAAAAAAAGAATGAAATCCCATCATTTGTGACAACGTGGAGGGAACTTGAAGGTATTATGCTATGTAAAATAAGTCAGATGGAGAAAGACAAATACTATATGATTTCAGTCATATGTGGAAGGTGAAAAAACAAAGCAAATGAACAGACAAACTAAAACAAAAACTCATAGATACGGAGATCAGATTAGTGGTTACCATGGGGGAAGGGTGTTGGGAGGTGGGTGAAATTGGTACAGGCAGTCAAGTCTGTGATGATGGATGGTAACTAGCCTTGTGGTGGTGGATCACTTTGTATTGTATACAGATGTTGAATTACAGCATTAGCTGTACACCTGGAACTTTAAAAAAAAGAATTGTACAGAGTACAACTATATAAAAAAAGCATAGATAAAAAGCCTACGGAGGGGCTTCCCTGGTGGCACAGTGGTTGAGAGTCCGCCTGCCGATGCAGGGGACACAGGTTCATGCCCCGGTCCGGGAAGATCCCACATGCCACAGAGCGGCTAGGCCCGTGAGCCATGGCCGCTGAGCCTGCACGTCCAGAGCCTGTGCTCTGCAATGGGAGAGGCCACAACAGTGAGAGGCCTGTGTACCGCAAAAAAAATAAAAAAATAAAAAGCCTATGGGGACATGCATCCCAATATTAATTGTGATTAATTATGGGAAAGTAGATTCTGGGCAACTTCTTCATAATTTCCCTCCAATTTTCAACTTTACTACCATTAATATGTATTAATTTATTAGTTAAAAAAGTGTTTTAAAAGGATAGAAAATATAAGTTTGTATATACTATATAAATCACATGTATGTAAAAAGTAGTATGTACATTAATAGCACTGTAAAGAAATGTACCAAAATATTAACAGTTTTGGGTAGTGGTACAATAGATGATTTTTATTCTCTTCCTTTTGCTAATCTGTATGTTCCAAGAATATATTTGTATATTCTTTATTCTCTTCATAATGGAAAATTTAATTTTCTCTTTAATAAAGTAAATAAAATTCTTCCAGGATGTCCTAGGTATGGAGTTCCTTTTTCACTGACGTTCCCTGTGATGTAGAGTTCTTTTAATCTAAATATTCACCTTTATTTTTTTTTTCTGACTTGAGACAGCTTTCCCTAATTATGTTTTTGATCATTGGTTCTAGTCTAATTGTTCTTGCTTCTTTAATGGTTCTTGTTTTTGTATCCATTCAGCCAATCTGTCTTTTGGCTGGAGCATTTATTCCATTTACATTTAAGGTAATTATCCATATGTGTGTTCTTATTGCCATTTTGTTAATTTTTAAATTGGTTTTTGTAGGTTTTTCTTCCCTTTCGTCTTTTGTTCTCTTCTCCTGTGATTTGATGACTATCTTTAGTGTTATATTTGGATTCCTTTTTCTTTTTGTATGTATATCTGTTATAGATTTTTGTTTTGCAGTTACCATGAGGTTTTTATATAAGTTGTTTTGAGTTGCTGATCTCTTAATTTCAAATGCATTTTTAAAACCCTGCATTTGGACTTCCCTGGTGGCACAGTGGTTAGGAATCTGCCTGCCAATGCAGGGGACACGAGTTTGATCCCTGGTCCAGGAAGATCCCACATGCCATGGAACAACAAAGCCCATGAACTGCAACTACTGAGCCTATGCTCTAGAGCCCGCAAGCCACAACTACTGAGCCCGTGTGCCACAGCTACTGAAGCCTGCACACCTAGAGTCCGTGTTCCACAAGAGAAGCCACTGCAATGAGAAGCCCATGCACTGCAATGAAGAGTAGCCCCTGCTTGCCACAACTAGAGAAAAAGCCCACACGCAGCAATGAAGACCCAACACAGCCAAAATTAAATAAAAATAAATAATTTTTAAAAATCAGGGTAGAAATGACAAAAAGATAAGAGCAGAAAAAAAATCTAAAACAAAAAAACCCCTGCGTTTGTACTCTCCTCACCTCACAGTTGCCGTTTTTGATATCATATTTTACATCTAGTTGTTTTGTGTTATTTGCTTATTGTGGATACAGATGATTTTACTACTTTTGTCTTTTAATCTTCCTACTAACTTTGTGTGTGGGTGATTTCCTATCTTTAATGTATGTTTGCCTTTACTGGTGAACTTTTCATTTCACAGTTCTCTTGTTTCTAGTTGTGGCCTTTTCTTTTTCACCTAGAGAAGTTCCTTTAGCATTTGTTGTAAAGCTGGTTTGGTGGTGCTGAATTCTTTTAGCTTTTGCTTGTCTGTAAAGCTTTTGATTTCTCTGTCAAATTTGAATGAGAGCCTTGCTGGGTATTCTTGGTTGTAGGTTTTTCCTTTTCATCACTTTAAATATATTGTGCCATTCCCTTCTGACCTGCAGAGTTTCTGCTGAAAACTCAGCTTATAGCCTTATAGAAGTTCCCTTGTGTGTTATTTGTTGCTTTTCCCTTGCTGCTTTTATTATTCTCTCTTTATCTTTAATTTTCGTCATTTTGATTACCATGTATCTTAGTGTGTTCCTCTTTGGGTTAATTCTGTATGGGACTCTCTGTGCTTCCTGGACTTGGGTGACTGTTTCCTTCCCATGTAAGGGAATTTTTCAGCCATTATCTCTTCAAATATTTTCTCATACCCTTTCTCTCTCTCTTCTCCTTCCGGCACCCCTATAACGCAAATGTTGGTGCATTTAGTGTTGTCTCAGAGGTCTCTTAAACTGTCCTCATTTCTTTTCATTCTTTTTTCTGTTCAGCAACAGTGATTTCCACCATCTGTCTTCCAGCTCACTGATCCATTCTTCTGTATCATTTAGTCTACTATTGATTCCTTGTAGTGTATTTTTCATTTCAGTCATTGTATTCTTTATCTCTGTTTGGTTGTTCTTTATATTTTCTAACTCTTTTTTAAAAACTTCTAACTTCTTGCTCTGTGCATCCATTCTCCTTCTGAGTTCTTTGTTTATCTTTATGATTGTTCCTCTGAACACTTTCTTGGATAGATTGCTTATCTCCACTTAGTTCTTCTTCTGGGGTTTTATCTTGTTCCTTTGTCTCTGCTGCCTCATTTTTGTCTAAGTTACTTTTTGTATTTTTATGTGTGTGGTAGGTTAGTTATGTTTCTTGACCTTGTAGAAGTGACCTTCTGTGGAATATATCGTATGCGGCTCAGCAGTGCACTCCCCTCTTTTCACCTAAGCTATATGTTCTAGGGGTTCCCCCAAGAGGACTGTGGGTCCTTCTGTTGTGTTGGGCTGACTATGTGGGTGGTCTGGTAGGTTTGGTTGGCCTCTAGTCCAGTTGGTTGCTTGGATACTACTGGCTGCTATTTAGTGGGGCCTGGCCACAAGGCCACTGGTTGCAGAACCCTAGGGGGGCCCAGAGCTACTGCTGGCTCACTGGTGGGTGGAGTCAGGATCCCAAAGACTATGGGGCTATTGCCCACCCACTGGCATATGAAGCCAGGTCCTGGCCAGTGCCAGCTTACTGGCAGGCAGAGCTGGTTCCTGGAATCTGGCTGCAGGGCCTAGGGATCCCAAAGCTCATTTCAGATCATCGCAGGAGGGCCGGCTCCTGAGACAGTTGGATATGGGTCCTGGAATGTTCTAAAGGTTGCGTTGGCTTGCTACTGGTCAGGGTCAGGGCCCAGCTGGTCCCAGGGTAGGGTCTGGCTTGCTGTTGTTGGGCTTGGGCCACAGGCTGTGTGACTGTAGCTTTCTGGGCCCTGGTGGGTGAAGCTGGTCTAGAGGCCAGTGCATATTTCCTGGCAAGAAGGGCTGGTTCCTGCCACTAGTGGGTGGAGCTGGGTCCTGGCCCTCGTTGGGCAGGGTCATGTCTAAGTGTGTGTCTGGAGGTAGCTGTGGTCTCAGGAAGTCTTTAGGCAGACTATCTGCTGATGGGTGGGACTGTGTCCCCAACCAGTTAGTTGTTTGGCCTGAGGCATCCTAGCACTGGTGCCTACAGGCATTGGGTGGGGCCGGGTCTTGGTGCTAATGAGCCAAGATGACAGCCATCTGCAGCAGTGTTCACAGATTTGGATGTTCCCTAATATGTCTGACACCAGTGTCTATGTCCCCAGGGTAAGCTACAGTTGCCCCCTGCCTCTCCCAGAGACTCTCCAAGACCAGCAGATAGGTCTGGCCCAGGCTCCTATGAGATTACCTCTTTTGACCTGGGTACTGGTGTGCATGGGGCTTTGTGTGCAACCTTTAAGAATGATGTCTCATTAAAAGGATCATACACCATGATCAAGTGGGATTTATCCCAGGGATGCAAGGATTCTTCAATACACACAAATCAATGTGATATACCACACTAACAAATTGAGGAATAAAAGCCATATGATCATCTCAATAGGTGCAGAAAAAGCTTTTGACAAAATTCAGAAGCTTTATGAATTCAAAAGCTTTACCCATTTATGATAAAAACTCTCCAGAAAATGGGCACAGAGGGAACCTACCTCAACATAATAAAGGTCATATATGACAAACCCACAGCAAGCATCATACTCAGTGATGAAAAACTGAAAGCATTTCCACTAAGATCAGGAAGAAGACAAGGATGTCCACTCTCACCACTCTTATTCAACATAGTTTTGGAAGTCCCAGCCACAGCAATCAGAGAAGAAAAACAAGTGAAAGGAATCCAAATTGGAAAAGAAGAAGTAAAACTGTCACTGTTTGCAGATGACATGATGCCACCAGAAAACTACTAGAACTAATCAGTGAATTTGGTAAGGTTGCAGGATACAAAATTAATGCACAGAAATTTCTGGCATTCCTATACACCAACAACGAAAAATCAAAAAGAGAAATTAAGGAAACACTCCCATTTACCATTGCAACAAAAAGAATAAAATACCTAGGAATAAACCTGCCTAAGGAGGCGAAAGACTTGTACTCAGAAAACTATAAAACACTGATGAAAGAAATCAAAGATGACATAAACAGATAGAGAAATATATCATGTTCTTGGATTGGAAGAAACAATATTGTGAGAATGACTATACTACCCAAAACAATCTACAGATTCAATGCAATCCCTATCAAACTACCAATGGCACTCTTCACAGAATTAGAACAAAAAATTTTACAATTTGTATGGAAACACAAAAGACCCTGAATAGCCAAAGTAATCTTGAGAAAGAAAAACGGAGCTGGAGGAAACAGGCTCCCCAACTTCAAACTATACCAAAAAGTTACAGTAATCAAGACAGTATAATACTGGCACAAAAACAGAAATATAGATCCATGGTACAGGATAGAATGCCCAGAGGTAAACCCATGCACATATGGGCACCTAATTTATGACAAAGGAGGCAAGAACATACAATGGAGAAAAGACACCCTCTTCAATATGTGGTGCTGGGAAAACTGGACAGCTCTATGTAAAAGAATGAAATTAGAACATTCCCTAACACCATACACAGAAATAAACTCCAAATGGATTAAAGACTTACATGGAAGAACAGACACTATAAAACTCTTAGAGGAAAACATAGGGAAAACACCCTTTGACATAAACCACAGCAAGATCTTTTTTGACCTACCTCCTAGAGTAACGGAAATAAAAAGAAACATAAGAAAATGAGACTTAGTTATATGTAAATGCTTTTGCACAGCAAAGGAAGCCATAAACAAGACAAAAAGACAACCCTCAGAATGGAAGAAAATATTTGCAAATGAAACAACAGACAAGGGTTTAATCTCCAAAATATACAAACAGCTAATGGAGCTCAATATCAAAAACAAAACAAACGATCCAGTTAAAAAATGGGTGGAAGACCTAAATAGACATTTCACCAAGGAAGACATACAGATGGCCAAGAGACACATGAAAAGATGCTCAACATCACTAATGGAGAAATGCAAATCAAAACTACAATGAGGTATCACCTCACGCTGGTCAGAATGGCCATTATCAAAAAAATCTAGAAACAATAAATGCTGGAAAGGGTGTGGTGAAAAATGAACCCTCCTGCACTGTCCGTGGGAATGTAAATTGATATAACCACTATGGAAAACAGTATGGAGTTTCCTTAAAAAACTAAAAATAGAACTACCGTATGACCCAGCAATCCCACTACTGGACATATACCCTGAGAAAACCATAATTCAAAAAGAGACATGTACCACAATGTTCTTTGCAGCACTATTTACAATAGCCAGGACATAGAACCAACCTAAATGTCCATTGACAGACAAATGGATAAAGAAGATGTGGCACATATATACAATGGAATATTACTCAGCCATAAAAAGAAATGAAATTGAGTTATTTGTAGTGAGGTGGATGGACCTAGAGTCTGTCATACAGAGTGAAGTAAGTCAGAAAGAGAAAAACAAATACCGTATGCTAATGCATATATATGGATTCTAAAAAAAAAAATAGTACTGATGAACCTAGTTGCAGGGCAAGAATAAAGAGGTAGACATAGAAAATAGACTTGAGGACATGGGGTGGGAGAGAGTAGCTGGGGTGAAGGGAGAGTAGCATCGACATATATACACTACCAAATGTAAAATAGTTGGCTGGTGGGAAGCAGCTGCACAGCACAGGGAGATCAGCTCGGTGCCTTGCAGTGACCTAGAGGGGTGAGATAGGGAGGGTGGGAGGGAGTCTCAAGAGGGAGGGGATATGGCGACATGTGTATGCATATGGCTGATTCACTTTGTTGTGCAACAGAAACTAACACAGTATTTTGAAGCAATTATACTCCAATAAAGATCTATTAAAGAAAGGAAAAAAAAAAAAGAATGAAGTCTCTATTTCCCACAGTCCTGTGGGGATCCTGCAATTTAGCCTCACTGGCCTTCAAAACAAAATGTTTTGGGGGCTTTTCTTCATGGTGCTGGACCACGAGGCTGGGGAGACTGACATGGGTCTCAAAACTCTCACTCCTGTGGAAGAACCTCTGCAATATAATTATTCTCCCGTTTGTGGGTCACGCACTCAGGGATACGTGGTTTTATCACAGTTCTGCCCTGCCTGCCTGTCTCACTGTGGTTCCTTCTTTATGTCTGTAGTTGCAGATTTTTTCTGGTATGTCCCTGTGAGCTCGGGGTCTTTCTACTCCACCATCTTCACTGCTTTCCCAAATTTCCTCAGTTTCTGTTTGTCTGAGGAAATACTTATTTCTCCTTCACTTTTGAAGGATGATTTCTCTGAACATAAAATTATATATTGACAATTTCTTTCAACACTTTGAATGTTTCAGTCTTAACTTCTTTTTGCTTGTATGGTTTCTGATGAGAAGTCTGCTCTAATCTTTGTTCTATAGTGAGGTGTTCCTTTCCCCTGGAGACTATGCTACTGTTAGGGATAATAAGAGTCTGGATAGGTTTGAAGATGCCTACTCTTTTCTTCTCCCATCCAGGCTAGACAAGGATCTTCCTCAGATTATCCCTGTGGGAACCTGGTGAGGTTCCTGGAGTGACAGTCCATATAATCATGGTCCACACTTTCCCTGCCCATGGCTGAGGGGGCCAGCAGAGTGTCTCACTCTCACACAAGTCTGCACTCAGATTACTCTAGTTCATCAAACTGATGATTTAAGTGCTTCTACCAGCTCACTGATTCTAATGGCTTTTACTCCCGGAAAGCAAATCTTGGGATGCATCTCTCTCTCCAGAGTTCAGTATAGTGGCTTGTCATGTGACCTCACTTATCTGATGGTTCCAAATAGAGTCAATTATGTTCCCTTTGTCCAGCTTTTTCCTGTATAGATGGGTTTGATGACTTCTAGGCTCTTTACAGGTTGGAGCTTGGTGTTTGTTTGTTTCTTAAAGTTGCTTGAACAGGGACTAATTGCTTACTATAAGAACTTTGTGTGTATGCTTCTCAGACTGAAACCCCAGTGGGTGTGAGTTAAAAATTCAAGCCCTAACCCCAGTTTGTTCAGCCACGGATTCTATCTTCTTCCTTCTCTCATGTAGGGTGAGAGTTGGATTAAACCAGGGCTGAGGTTTTGCCGTGTGAGAGAGGGGCAGAGAGTTGATGGTGTATGCAAGGGAGCAAGTGTAATGGTAAATCATAAAATCCATGCTTGGTAAGTAAGTAGGAGAGTGAGGGTTGGTGAAAAAGCAATAGAACCTGTTGTAGGTCCTGGTTTCACTTATGTAGTTGTTTCTCTTCTCAGAAATTATTAATGACTTCTTTATTTAATAATTTCAATTGAAATGAACAACTATTTTGGGACCATCACTAGGCAGAGCACTGTGTTAGTTGATGTGGCACAAAAAATATACGTGTGCCATCCAGGGGAAGTAGACATGTAACTCAAGGAGAATTGATTTGGGAATGAATCTAGACTCTTCAGTTGACCATTCAAAAGTCTCCACAATGGGATGATAAGCCATTTTTTGGTTTTTATCACCCCCACTTCCCTGAACAATTCTAGTGTGAGTCCATCATTATTCCTTGAACTTGCTTTCCCTTTCTTCCTCCTCTGCACCTTTGTAATAGGGACAGGGCAGGTGTGTAGCCTTTGGCAGGCAGCCATTACGACTACCATTACCAGGCAACTGTTACCTGGAGACTGTTAGAGCAAGACTGCTAGCCCAGCGGTCGGAGGTTCCACCTGGCCAAAGTTCAGGCCGGTCGTGGTTGTCTGGCAGAGAGTGAGGTATGAGGCAGATCCTGGCCTTCTCCCCAGGGCTCTCCAGGCCCTCCGGCCTTGGACTGGTGGGTGAACTGGGGGGCCCAGGGAACAGGCTGGGGGCTGTGTCCTGTAGGGCTCCAGAGCCCTTGCCAAGGCTGTCCACTGGTCGGGCCCAAGCCTTGAGGCAGCAGTGAACCTCTCCCCCATCCCTGACTCTGTGACCTAAAGGCAGCTGCAGTCTGCATGGGATGCAGTCTGCCGGACCTGGCCCCTGCTGTTTGGGCAACTGGAGGAGCCTAAGGGCCAGTTGGGTCCTGGGTCCTGGGCACCTGGTTCCCTCAGTGATGATGGCTGGTCAGGGTCTGGGGACCTGACCCTGAGAGCATCACCAGCTGAGATCTGCTTCTTCAGCTGGGCCTGGGCACTGGCAGGAGGAACCAGACTGGGTGCCAGATGAATGTTCCTGGGCAGGGTAACTGACCCCCACAGGGACCCCCTCCTCTTAGCCAGTACCTGGACCTTGGAGGGTGAAACTTGTGCCTTGGGACCTTGCCGTATCTTGTCAGAACAGAGAATAACATTTGTTTGGTGGGGATTAACAAAAACATCATTACCTGACTGTGACCTGACCTCAAGAACAAAGAATCTGACACCAAGAATTATGCAACAACTAACCTTGCCCCTCCCTCACCTTTCCTATAAAAGGGCTTTGCTGAAATATTTCAGGGAGTTTGGATTTTTTTTTAAATTTATTTATTTTCTTTTATTTTGCGGTACGCGGGCCTCTAACTGTTGTGGCTTCTCTCGTTGTGGAGCACAGACTCCGGATGCACAGGCTTAGCGGCCATGGCTCACGGGCCCAGCCGCTCCGCGGCATGTGGGATCTTCCCGGACCGGGGCACGAACCCGTGTCCGCTGCATCGGCAGGGGACTCTCAACCACTGCGCCCCCAGGGAAGCCCGAGTTTGGCATTTTTAAGGCATGAATCACCCATCTTTTGCATGGCCCTTCAATAAACCTTTCTCTGTTTCGAATTCCGATGTTTTGGTATTGTTTGGCCTCACTGTGCGTCAAGCACAGGACTTGCGTTCAGTAACACATTAGCATGCTGGTGATATTCTCCCTGGACTGCCTACCTGTGTGCCTTCCCCCAGTAAAACTCATATGCCATCCTGAGTTCAAATGACGACTCCAAGAAACTTTTCTGATTTCTTTAGCAGGAAGTTGTCCCCTCTCCTCTGAACTGTTCATACAGCATCTGTCACACCCATAAACTTGTCTCACCTTTTCCAGCAGACAACATGGATATTCTCCTATCTGTGAGGCAGTGTGCCTGCTCTCAGTATAAAGCAGTAAGCCTTTAAGGAAAAGAGGAAAAACAAGCTTACAACCAAATGGTTAAAATCAGCCACTGCCTTGGGTTTTCTTGTTGTCATGGACACTGTATTTTCTATTGTTGGTAACTCTGGTATCTATGGTGACCCCCACACTTAGAGCTAGAACCTAAGAAAGGCTAGAGATGGGATTGGAGGTGGCTCACTTCATATTTCAATGAAGAGAGGAAGGCAGGTATAGGGAAACAGATAAATTGGGAGAAGAATAAAAATAAATGTGTGGTTTTCCAATGACTTTCCTCTTGCAACAAATACATTTTAAGTTGGGTTAAATCTTGTTTTATATCTATTCCATTTATTCCCGTGCAGTATAATTCCCTTCACCCTGTGACTCCCCCCTCATCACCTTACAATCCATGGTAGCTCTTAAAATAACTGATTGACTATGAAAAGTAGGGAAAAGTAATCTCGGCAATAAGGGGATAGATATTTCAAGGGATGTGTACTATGTGTGGTATATATAGGACAACGCTGAAGATGAGATTGAGGGTAAGCTCTCTGATCCCCCTTCTAATAAGTGGATGACACCCAGATGGAACCCTCTAACTCAAGTGATGAGACATGGAGGCAAGGGTGTTAGGGACAAATGAGAGGCTTTCAACACATGAGCTACCTTTTGCTCAGCACTGGCTTTAGCCAACATAAAGCAGCAGACTTAGGAAAGGTAGGGTATAGCCCCAGCTGGCATCTGGGATAGTCCACTACCTGGAGTTAGCCAAATTGTGATAGTCTCCACACAAGACCACTCTCATTTCTGACATCAACTGTAAATTTGTGTGTTCTCCCAAACCACCCTCAGGTTTGATAATTCATTAGACTCATAGAGCTCACCAAAAATTATTTTACTCATGGTTTGGGTTTATTACAGGGAAAGGATACAGATTAAAATCAGCGAAGGAAGGAAACACATAGGTCAGAGTCTGAGAGGTTCCACAGGTGAAGCTTCTGTTGTCCTCTTCCCATGGAGTCATGTTGCCCTCTCCATATTGATGTAGGACAATACAAAGTATTGCTAATCACAGAAGGTCACCAGAGCCCAGAGTCCAGAGTTTTTATTGGGACTTCATTAAGAAAGCAGAATTGATGGATTGACTGCCTACTTGGTTGAACTCAGTCTCCAGGTCAACTGATACCACATTGCCCCAAAGCACTCACTCCAAATCACATGGTTGTTCTTATGGCATGGCCATCCCCTACCCTAAAACTCTTGTGTGTGCCAAGCCCCACTTTCAGATTCAATGTGGTCAGCCCCTGCCTTAAACAAAGACACTTCTATTAAATATGGCAAAGATTACCCCCGAAAAGCCAAGGCATAGGCCAGACTTCATTTTGCAGAAGGCCAAATTCTTTGCTACACAGCCACACAGCAAATTAGAAACAGTGAGTTAATTCACAGGATGATAGTTTTGTCCAACAGAGAAAAACAGAGATAAAATTCCCTTGGTGGGAGAGCATGGTTCTGCTTTACTTTTCTTTCTTGCCAGGGTTGCTGAATTGTAAAACTGGAAATGCAAGTTTATAACAATTGGCCTTCTAGCCTAAGAACTGAGTGAGTTAAAGATACTAATAGCAAAGAGGCCTATAGTGAAGGCAAAATGTTTTCCTTATCCACAATCCAAACACTAAGATTAGACTGATTATTCTTTGTTTAAAAATTAGTAAAAAGAAACAAACTAATGTGGCAGCTAAGAAAATATTTTATGACTAAGAGATGGAGAATCAAGATACAAAATGCAGAGTTCTTTGGGAAAATATCTAATTCAAGAAGGAAGAGCATGTTCCAGAAAACACCTGCAATGCGTTCTCAATATAATTAAGGTATGTACTCAAAGTAAGAGGTGAATGAAGTGTGATAATACAGCAGAGGTGATGAGGTAGGTGGCTGATGAGCAATAATAAATGGGGGTTAAAAGAAAAGGAAGAGTTTAGTTACAGAATTTAAATCTTCAAAAGATCAGTAGATTGGAATCAAACCTGTATAAAATCAAATCAGTGACAGGAAGAGAAAATTGAGAAGTTTCCCAGAATATAGAGGGAAAGATGTAAGATGAAAAAGATGAGAGAAAAAATAGTAGACACTGAGGAGGGAGGAAGGAGCCCCAGCATCAGATAATTGGTGATTGTGAAGATTAGATGCAAAGCAAGACATATCAGGGGATAAAAAGAAGAAACTTTTCTTGATCTGAAGAAAAAACCTAGAAGAAGAAAAAAATAATTTTTAAGATTATATGTCTACCCTCCAAGATGGCCCCTAAAGATCTCTGCCTGCTGGTATTCACATCGAATTAGGGTAGGTCTGTGTGACCAATGAAACACGGCAGAAGTGATAGCCTGTCGCTTCCAAGATTAGTTTTTTTTTTTTTTTTGGCGGTACACGGGCCTCTCACTGTTGTGGCCTCTCCCGTTGCGGAGCGCAGGCTCCGGACACGCAGGCCCAACGGCCATGGCTCACGGGCCTAGCCGCTCTGCGGCATGTGGGATCTTCCCGGACCGGGGCACGAACCTTGTGTCCCCTGCATCGGCAGGCGGACTCTCAACCACTGCGCCACCAGGAAGCCCCCCAAGATTAGTTTATAAAGACACTGTAGCTCTGTCTTGGCAGTTCTTTCTGTTGGATCACTCTCTCCTGAGGAATCAAGATACCATGTCATGTGCAGCTTTATGGGGAGGTCCATAAGGGAAGGAACTGAGGCCCTCCTACCAGCAGCCATGTGATGACCCTCCTGCTCTAGCCAGTCTTCAGGTGACTACAGCCCCCAACAACATCTGGACTGCAACCTCAAGAGAGATACTGTGATAGACCCATCCAGCTAAGCTCTTCCCCGATTCTTGGAGAGAAAATGTTTTTTGTTTTAAGCTGCTAAATTTTGGGGGTAATTTGTTGTGGAGCAATAGGTAAATAATGCAACCAGCCATAAAGTAGAGGTGGGAGATTGAAGGGAGTTTAGGAGATAACTGGAAAGAGAGAGAAAATCCAAGTGATTAGAACATATCTAAATGTTAATGGGAAAATTCAGTAGACAAGGAAAAAGCGTGGGGATACTGTATGGAGAAGCGGATATGTAATAGAATAAGGTTCCTGAGATGGAGGGTGGGGTGGGATGCAGGGGGCTGGTATAGGGATTGACTTTCAATAAGAGCATTTTTAAGGTACTCACACTCAAATGCTCATTTGCCTGCCCACTTAGGCATTTGAGTTTGAGATCCTATGAGAGAGGCAAAACTCTAACAAGCTTAATTGAGAAAATACAAACATATAACGTTAATAACAAAAAAGGGGATATAATGGGAAATATGAACGAGATTAAAACCGTTGTAAGCAAAATGATATACCATTCTAAACTGAATTCAGGTGAGGTTTTCTCCTAAGACAGTTATTAATTATTAATTGCCAGAATTGTTTCATAAAATAGAAAAGTCAGAATAATAAACATGAGAGAAATGGAAACAGCTGCCAGAGAATCACATCAAGAAAGGTGTTGGACATGTATGATTTCACAGATTATTTCATTTAAACTCTAAAGTTGTGTTGTCCAGTACAATAAGTGACAAGTCCCATGTAACTATTTAAATTTAAATTAACCATTTAAAATTAAATACAATTTAAAATTCAGTTTCTCAGTTGCACTAGTCTCTTTTCAAGTGCTAAATAGCCAAATGTGTCTAGTGACTGCCATATTGGACAGCACTGATAGAGAACATTTCCATCATCGCAAAAAGTTTTATGGGCCAGTGTTGCTCTAAAGGAATAGATAATTTTTGTCTGATAATTTTTGTTTCCAGGCACATAAAGAGGCCATGAGTCTTCCAATTTATTTTGTGAAACTATAATAACTTTGATGCCAAACACTGCCAAGATGACATCACAAAAGTTAGAAATCCATCTTGTATATGAATAGATGCAGACATTCTGAATAAACCTCTGGTACTTCAAATCTAGGTACTCATTCAGGAATAATCCAACACTGACATTCTGGAAGTATAGTACAAGGATTTTATAATAATAGGAAATTCATTAATATAATTTAATACATCAGTAGAGAAAAGGAGAAAAACATATTTGTCTTTACAAATACAAAACAAGTATTTGATAAAAATTAAATAGTCATTCCTAAATAAACTGAGACAAGAAAGAACTTTGTTCAGTATGCTAATGCATAACCTTCTCAGACATCAACATCTTCCCAAACCTCATCCCAAATAGCCCAACCTATGTTTAATGATAAAATACCACAGGCATTCCAATTACAATAAAGAATAAGATAAAACCAAGTCTGCTCTCATTTCTATAATTTAATATTGCTCTAGAAGTTTCAGTATATAATAATAAAAGAGTAAGAGGTATAAATAAAGGAAAGGAAGAGAGAACTTTTATCATAAATTTTTAAGACAATGTGGATATTTACCTAGGAAAGTCCAAGAGAATCAATTACAAAATAATATGAAAGTTCAGTGTGATAGTTAATTTTATGTGTTGACTCAACTCAGGGATGCCCAGGGAACTGATCAAACATTCATTCTGGGTGTGTCTGTGAGGGTGTTTCTGGAAGAGATTAGCATTTGATTCAGTAGACTGAGTAAAGAGATTTGCCCTCATCAATGTGGGGGCATTATCTAATCTGTTGGGGGCCCCAGCCAGACAAAAAGGCAAAGGAAGAGTGAATTCTTTCTCTGTTCTTGAGTTGGGAATTTCAACCTCTCTTGCTATCAGAGCTTTTGGTTCTTGGGTCTTTGGACCCTGGGACTTAACCTCAGGCTGGATCTCCAGACTCCCAACTAGGGCTGATTGCACTGTTGGCTTTCTTGGTTCTCCAGCTTACACATGGCAGACTGTGGGACTGCTTTGGCCTCCCTAACTGTGTTAGCCAATTCCTATAATTAAATTTCTTCTTATATATCTCTCTATAAATCCTATTGATTCTATTTCTCTGGGAACCCCTGATTTATACATTCAGTAAGGCATGAGAAAGGTAAGCTGGCCCCTGACAGCCAAGTACTGACCTCACAGCCAGGCCGTGGTGTTTTCCCATTGTACAGAGATTATTATTTCATTCAGACAAGGCCACTCTGTGACCCTGATGGATCAAGACAAAACCTAAATCTCTCCATAATCATGTATGAACCCAGACAAAAACATGAACATTGTCTAAAACATGAAAATAACCAAGAGCCTCCATCCAGGCTAAGAGAATGACTCTGCTTCTTTACCTCAGTTCATTCCTCCTGCCTTCTAGACAAGAATGATTCAGATACCTAATCACAGAATTGTCTCTGTTTCATGACAGTATCCAATCCAGAGCAAAGCCCTGCTTCCTGAGCCCTCCCCCAAATCACCTCACATAAGTCCCAATCCTGTCAGTCCTTTATAACATCCTCCTACTGAGATACCCATGGTTCCCTTTGCTGTGCGTTTTCCCTTGTTTTAATGAACAATAAACCCAATTTGTTTAACGACAGGTATGTTCCTGGAGGTCTTCAGCTGATGGACATTGGCAATGACTATTAAAAAACACAGGCACATATAGTTACACAAGATGTTATCATTGGGATATCTCTGTATTACTTCCTACAACTGCATGTGAATTTACAATTATCTAAAAGAATAATAATAAAAAAATGTACAACAATAACAACAGTTAACAGCATCAACAACCATAAACCTTCCTATATCCTCCAATAACCAATAAGGAAAACACAATGGAAAAAGCACACACACAGAAGTTTATGCATTTTTTAAAGTCCTGAAGGGAAATACAACTAAATATTAACTATGGTTACCTCCTAGTTTGTAGAACGTGGAGTGATTTTCTTTTTTTAATTGACCTATTCTCCATACTTTCAATGATGAACATACAGCATTTTAACAGCCAGGTTGTTATTTTCTGAAAGGAGTGACTAACAGGAGATAGTTGAAATTCTAAAATGAGATCACTGTGTTTGGAAATCATAAGGGTATAGAAAATAGGCTGCAGAACTTAAAGAATCCTCCAGATTTTCAGTGTTTTCCAGCTCACAGGGAGCTCATGCCTGCTCCCAAATGGGATGGAACAGGGGAGGTGGCAGATGAGGGCACAAGTAAAGCTGATGTCTGAGATGCGACAACTCTTCCCACTTGTTCTGACAACACAGATGCTCCTTTCTGCTTCTGGGCCAGCAAAAGCATCACATGGCATCTTCAGGCCTCTTAGCTCCTGGCCTTAAGTGTGGCCATTGACAATGTTGAATTTTACCCAAGTCCTATATTCCTGGAAAACTGTGATAATTAAGAAATTCTCCCACCCCTTTGTGTTTGGGAAACAAAAGGTGCTTACTGCAAAGAATCACCCTTCCCCATAAAATTTAGACAGGACTCACAGATGCCTCCCTTCCACCCTGTTTACCTAAAGGCCCCTCTAATTTTCCATTCTTTGCCTCACAAACAATTGGCTAAACTGCTTGCTCCCACTAATTGGAACAAAACGCTTGTTTACCAATCTCTAGTTAAGATTCTCTCCTTTCCCCAGGTGCTTGAACTTTGGTCCACCCTCAGCCTGAGCTAAGACACAGCCCATCCTCAACAGCCCCTCCTGTGTATAGGCTGGCATGAGGGTAAAATATTCTCTAACCTACAATCTAGCCACTCCCCTTCACCCCTTGTCCCCTCATGGTTCTTTCTCGCTTGTTTACTCCTCCCTGTAAAAGAAAACTTCTTTTTGCCTAAACCCTGGGACACTTGCAGACTTTATGGTCAAAATTAATCCCTGCTGCAATAGTCCCTTCCCTTCCTTTACAATAAACATGTTGCATAAGATCTCTCCTTACTAAGTACAGATTCCTTTTTTACTTAACTCCATATAAATACGAAAGAAAATAATACAAAAGTGAAACACCAAATTCCACTTAGGTGTAAGGATGGGAGTCAATATGAACATCCACTCACAGGAAGAAGTTCCAGAGCCCAAACTTTAGTTGAAAATAAGGCACCTACATGGATGGAACCAATAACAGCAACAACCCAGGGCGGAGAGATGTAGGAATGTGGTATGAAAAGTGCCACATTGCAAGCCAAAGAGAAAAAGGTGTCAGCTCCAAAACCTGACTGTAAGTATTGCTGGGAAATATTATAAAGCATGCAGAATAAAAAGATGATCCATTCTATATAAGCTTAAATCTAGAGAAAAAGTGTTCTAGGAGACAAGCTTTGTTGTTGCAAAATCTGTGTAGGATTTTCTTGGTTTGCCAGTTTTCCTGAGAGAATATTTTTTGCATGTGGTTTTTTTTCCAACGCCACATTTTCAAGCTCATGTTGTTCTGGTGAACAAAAACAAGACTCTGATTTGGTTTGACACTTCATGCAGAGCAGAATGTCAGCTCTCTGAAAAAAATGATGTTCCACCTGTAGGAGGATTATTAAAAGGCATAAAACTTTATATCCATCAAGCAAAAACAGGCTGACAGTTATGCTTATTAAGGATAATTATAGCATTTAACCTTGAGGGCATGAATTGGTCAAGTGGGTAATTTAATCTGGCAGACATCAAAATTATGTTTAAATAGTACAGAAAGGAGACAAAGCATGCAAAGATGGTTGTGGGATGAGCTCAAAAACTTTTTGAACACCTTTCCAAGTCTTGTAACTATTTCCTTTTATTTCTTATTTCTCTCCCTACTGTGAGTCAGTTTCATCTGTAGATTGGGGCTTTTGGGAAAATTAGGGACTGTTCTCACTCAAGTGCGATTATAATCACTTCAGTTTATTGTCATCCACTGAATATCTGAACTCCATAGCCACTCAGATTTAGTGGGTCTTCCTATGAATTAGCAAAGTGGGGAGGAATTGAGTGACTGAAAGTTAATTCCTTGGTTTCTGTTTGGGTTATAGAGCTAAGTGTTTCTGAAAAATTGATCAAATAAAGGACTTGGTACTCATCTGAGTAGTCCTAATATTTTCTTCGAGAAACAAGCTATAAGACATTACAGCAGCTGGGCCTCATTTTTCTCATACGTAACACAGGAATTTGCATTAGATATTTTTTTTGAGAGGGAATCTCTAAGTAACAATGGGGAAACTTGAGCCATAGTCAACACATACTAATGGAAATTAGACTCAGCCATGATCTACCTCTTTCCTTCTGGTTTTAGTTTAGTTAATATCTACCCATATTTCTGATCTTGGCATGTGTCATTTTCTCAGGTTTGCAATTTTTCATACAGTCATAGGTTTATTTCATTAATATCTGGATTCTCCACTAGGCTTTGAGCCCCACAAAAGTAAGGATATTGCTGTTTTTTGTTTCCCTTACCTACCCTCTTACTAGCACAATGCTTGACCTATAGTAGGTTCTCAATAAATATTTGTTAAATGCTGAGTGAATGAGAAGACAATGGATCCCTAGGGTGAAATTGTTAAAGGAGGTCCCTCTTGGTACAAACACAGGAGCAACTAGGCTGGATAACCTGTCACTAGGTTTTTTGGTTATTCCCACTCAATGTGTATAGTAAGAAGGTCTTTTCTTCAGCCCTGTCCTACACTCCTCATCCCTCACCCTTCAAGGCCATCAACCCATTTGTCTGCTCACTGACATCGGGATAACTCTGGTGAGGTCACATGATCTTAACCCAGAATCTATAAGCTTTAGAACATCTCCAACTCTGAGAACAAACAAACATTCACCAGTATTTCCAGGAATTTAGATGCTATTTTCTTTTCTCTCCTCAACTTATTATTATTAAAAACTTCAAATCTGCAGAAAAGTTGAAGGAATAGTGCTAAGAATACCTTCAGCTAGATTCACTAATTATAAAAATTTTGCTGATTTGTTTATACTTCTTTTTATATATGTATGTTTCTTTTGCTGAACCAATTGAAAATAAGTTATAAACATCAGGATATTTTATCCCTAAATACTTAACATGTATCTTCTGAGAACAAAAAACATTCTCCTACGTAACTATAATACTGTCACAGCTAAGACATTTAATATTGATACAAAAGTCTAACATACATGAATATTTAAATTTCTCCAGTTGTCCCAACAATGTCTTTTTTTTTTTTCAAGTCCAAAGCCTAATGAAGGATGATGCATTGTATTCAGTTGTCATGTTTACTCATTCTCCCTCAATCTAGAACAGGTCCTCCCTTGTTGGTTTGGTCTTTGTTAAAGACTTGAACATTTTTGGAGGGTCTAGGCTGTCCGTTTCATGAAATGTCCAAGCCTGTATTGATTATTACGTTGGAAGTTGAAAAACAGCAATTTTCCCAATTCTGCCATTCCTTCTATATTATTTAGCTGGTAAGAATTGCTTTTCTTAGCACCTTCTGCATTCACCTCCTCCTCTGTCATCTTTTTAATCTTCTTTTGATGGTTGCTATGGTTTCTTTTTTAATTCAATAAAAACATATTAATGCCCTCATTCATTTATTGTTGATGCACAAATTGTCCCAAATTTGCCTAGTAGGAGCCTCTTCAAACCAGATCCCATGTTCTTTTGATAGGACACTATTTATATCAAGTCCTGGGTTTCTGGAGCAAGATGCTCCAAGATCACCTTGATCTTGCCCTCCCCCAGTCCTGCAATTGGGCCTTTTCTCCATGCACCCATGGTTCCTTTTAGTGGAGAATGGCATTTAGAAACCAAGATCTGTATGTTAGGTGTGCTCCTTGGCCTGTATTTGTTTTGCTATAGAATGTGTATGATGTGTATGACAAGATCAGTCGTGTTCAGGGTGGTACGGCTGTAGACAAATGTGTATGATACATCCGAAACACAATTTGTTATGAATCATTTATAAGACTGAACATGTTACATACACTTATATTTTGTATTCCAACTTGAACTCCTATTTCATGGTTATGCATATTGTTTTAGGGAATTCAGACATCATCATTATGTGTTGGGTAGATCTGAGAACGGCCAAGTTTCCTGGTTCTAATCTGATTTTTGGGACAGGACTCAGGGGATGGGAATGCTTAAAGAAGCATCCTGTTTTCATACTCAGCACCCAGAGCAGGAATCTGGCTTCTGCCCAGCTTTGCCTGCCTCAGCCAGAGCCAGGGACTTGCCATCACCCACAGAAGAGCCCTGTGCCTTTGGAGTCTCATCCATAAATGGAACTCACTATTCCTACCCTCCACCCCCACACTCTTATACCCAGAGCAATAGGGAGATTATGCCACTTAATTCTCTGAGCTCTCCAGAGAGAAGTACTCTTATCAGAGTATAACTGAAATCAACTCAAGGGACAAACACTCTGGTGGGTGCTGGCAGGGATAGAAAGAGAGAGAGAGAGAGAGAGATCAATCTTGGGTTGAACTGCCATCAGAATTGGGGCTTTTTCTTCTTTTTGGATTTCCCTTTTTGACCACTTTTCCTTGTGCCCGCTTTCCTCCCTCCCCAGGTCTCATCCTGTGAAATGATGATTATAGGAGAGTAAAGTAAAAGTAAAGAGGTGAGTAGGCAGGGCCTTGTATTCCAGGACTGGAGTTCATGTGTCAACACATTGCAGTTTGGAGTACAGTGTACCCATTTTTTCTCTGAGCCCAAGAAGCAAGCTGAACTCTAATCTCTGCAGTGACATGCTAGGTTGCCTACTGTCTTAGTTCATTTTTGCCACCGTGATACTGTGTAGCAACCCTCCCCACAACTCAGTGACTTGACACAACAGTCATTTACTTCTCACCCCTGGGTCTGAGGGTCAATTGAAGTTTGGCTGGTGAAGCTGGAATCCAGGTTCTGGGCGAAGATAAGGTCCAGGTCTGCTCCATGTTTCCTGTACTCTTTGGACTTGTTACCTAGTGTGTGTTCTTCTCAAGGTGAAGGTCAAAGGTCCCAGGTGGCCAAGCAGAAATACACAAGGCCTTCAAGGCCCAGGCTTGGAGCTGGCACTCTGTCATATCTGTCTGCACTTCATGGAGAAGCCACGTCAGATGGCCAAGTCCAAGATCAATGGGGTGACGAAGTATGTGCCTCCTATGGTGGGAAGGAGTAGGAGTGACTATTTGCTAAACAATCATTCAAGCTCTCACGACCACCAAAAGTTGCTGGCATTCCCTCCATAACTATTACTTTCCATCTGTAACATGGAGGAACATCACCAGTTTAATTCTAAAGGACTCAGTGGAGCAATTGTCAGTCAGTGATACAATATGTGTAATGGAGAAGTCAGTGTGGGCAGCTATAAGCAGGAAAATGCCATTTTAAAGCTTTTTTGTTTGCTAGTTCTGTTCAAACCTGAACTCTGAAGGATGGGGAGGAGGGAATTTTTGCATCTGAAATTGGTAGCTCCTTGCCCAAAGATGAAGGGTTAGGCCTCTTTTCAGATAGAGATTGACATAGCCAATCTGCCCAGAGATGAAGCGTGGATGGGGTCTTCAGGGCTCCCAGGAAGATGCCTCTCCCATAGAGAGCATTGAAAACAAGCTATTCTCCTCCTCCTCCTTTGAAAGTACCTGGGGAGGATTCCCCAGGAACTTGGGGAGAGAAAGATGCTTTTTGTCTCAAGGTTGGAGGGAGAAGCAGATGCCTATACCACTTCTAAACCAACTCAAACATCTTGAAAGAACCACAATTCTTTGGAGAGAGAGAGGAAAGGTGGGGAGGGAGGGAGGGGTGGAGGGGGGAGGGAGAGAGAGACAGAAAAAGAGAGAGAGGTGAGAGGAAAGGAAGAGGGGATGCATGGGATGATGTGCTGGAAGCAGATGTTCCGGCTTGTGGGAGTTGATTATTAAATTTGCAGAAATTTGCAAGCCAGTTGATGTCCTGAATTAAGCCATGGTGGGAATATTTATACTATGGGGATTTGCAACTGCTACAAATCAGGGCTTTCCTTCCTGAAGAGTAGATTGTTAACTATTTATGAGCACATCACTACCTGCATGGAGTATAATGTTCTACCTTAACTACTGGGGGCAGTTAGGTAGAATGAATTATTTGCCCCCCCACCCACCACTGCTGTGAGTTCAATACCACATGGGATCAGCTGCATTGCTTGTAAGGCTGGGTTAGAATATGTGGCAGGCCCTATACATGGCCTGAATTCCCACCTCTGAATTTCCAGGTAGAGGAGATAGACAATGCACACCCTACTACGCTTTCCTGGTATGCTGGGGGAGTCTGGAGGCACAGGGACTAGTCTTTCTTGTCACTCATGGGCTCAGGGGTAAGGCAGAGGTATTTCATCATTGCCCTGTTTCAAAGTGTGTCTCTTCCTGAAAGTTGATACCTGAGGGTGAAGCCGAAACCGGCCTCTGTACCCTGACACCAAATTAAATCTCAGAGACAAAGTTTTGGGTGAAGTAGAAAATAGCTTTATTGCTTTGCCAGGCAAAGGGAGCCGTAGCGGGCTAATGCCTTCAAAACTGTGTCCCAACTTGGAAAGGGTAGTGAGAAGTTTTATAGTAATAATTCAAAGAGGGCGTGATCAGCTTGTGGACATTCTTCTGATTGGTTGGTGGTGAGATAAGTGGGAGTCAGCATCATTACCTAGATCCAACTGGTCTGGGGCCTACTTGCTTGTGGGCAGCACACCATCATTAACCATTAACTTCTCCCACCTGGTGGGGGTTTCAGTAGCTGCAAAACAGCTTGAAGATATTGTTGTGTATATCCCTTGATGGGGAACCAGGACCTTGCCCCAAGGCTGCACTATTGTTTCTCTTGATTGTTTCTCCCTTGTCTCACATCCCCTCCCTTCCTTAATTAACAACTGCTTAAATCTGCCCATTGGAACTCAGAAAAGGTCATGGAAGCTGAATGAAGCCTATTTCTTGTAATCAAAGAAATGCAGAACACAGAAAGGCTTTTGTGCCCAGGAGCCCCACTGGGCCCTGCTCAGTATCAAGAGCCCCATCTATCAGGGAGAAACACCTGATACATCTAAATGCCTCACTATGCAAACAGGTAGGAAGGATTACAGGTATTTATCTTTAATGTTCAGTTGAAGTTAATTACAGAGCATGGGCATATATTTTATCTGATTTTTTCCAATCAAAAGGAATCAAAGGATGAGGGTTAAGTTTTATGCATTGTAGTGTCAATCACTAAAATTAGCCACACATGAATTATGTTACCAAAGATCCTTAGTATAAAAAGGCAGACTTGTGTCACTTAACTGACAATCACAATGACAAAGATGACAATTAACATTTATTAAGCACTTTCTGTGAGTGGGGTACTGTACTTAGCGCTTTGTATGGATGATCAATTTAATTCCTATAGCCATGAATTATCTATTAGCATGCCTGCTTTACAGATAAAAATCTGAGTCTTGGGGAGGTTACATACCTTGCCAAAGACACACAGCTAATAAGTGACGGAGCTAGTTACTAACCTGGGTGTTTATAACTACTTGCATGTCCATGCCCCTGAGATTTTTGCTTCGATTCCAAGTGAAGTCTGTGTTTAGAGGGGTGTGTGTGTGTGTGTGTGTGTGTGTGTGTGTGTGTGTGTGTGTGTGTG
>NW_021703769.1:30757138-30805528 GCF_005190385.1 Monodon monoceros | reverse complement strand
GTGTGTGTGTGTGTGTGTGTGTGTGTGTGTGTGTGTGTGTGTGTGTGGTGGGTATGGTGGGGGGAGAGGATGTTGGGGGGCAGGTGAGGCATTTTATTTTGATTTTTATTTTATTTTTTTGCAGTACGTGGGCCTCTCACTGTTGTGGCCTTTCCCATTGCGGAGCACAGGCTCCGAACGTGCAGGCTTAGTGGCCATGGCTCACGGGCCCAGCCGATCCGTGGCATGTGGCATCCTCCCGGACCGGGGCATGAACCCGTGTCCCCTGCATCGCCAGGCGGACTCTCAACCACTGCACCACCAAGGAAGCCCGAGGCATTTTAATATAATAGGGTCTCAGCTAATATTGTCTTTAAATTTCTTGCTTATTCATTTGTTCTTATGTTAATTTTTCATTTCCCCAGTAGGATGTGAGCCCTAAGATACCTATAACTCAATGTTTTCTTTCTTCCCCCCTCTGTCCTGGTTTTAAATTTTCCATCCACTTACTTTCCATTCTTATTTTGCATTAGTTTTCTCTGCCACCTCACATCATAATTATCCCTCTTTTTGTGGGAGCTCTTGGGGAGGGTGGTCATTAGATAGATGAACTCAGGGATCTAATTCCTGTTTCTGATTTTAAGTGCTTAGCTACACCATTCTTCCTGGAGGAGGAAAGTGGATAAATGGTTGAGGGGGATTTGAGGTTTAGAGAAAGAAAAAAAAGGATTAGGGGGTGGACAGTCACCTTGGAGAAATTCCTGTTGTTTTTAGTAACTCAGTGCTAGCACCAAGGGTCAGAAAAGCTATCTGTTCACAGTGGGGATTTGAACTGCTAATAGCATGAATTGCAAGTAAGGTTAATTCATTAGAGTCAGTATTTGTTGAATGTCTACTACGTCAGACATTTTGCTAGTCATTTCATATACTCTCTTAAATTTAAATTCATATCAAATCCATTGAGGCCTGTAACCATACCCTTATGTGAAAGAAAGCTAAATCAAATATCAAAATATTTTAGCTACTTCCCTAAAGTCATTCACACCAAGTCAGGGAAAGTAGATCCTGCTACCTTTTACTATATCAATTCCATATTATTTGTGAACAGTTTCTGGAGACCTTCTTGATGAAAGCTACATGCTGATGGTGTTTTCTTTCCATCCACTTTGACATATGTTGGCATTAGTGATTCTGTAAGATATGCCATCTTCCCCCAGGGAACACCTGTACTGTGTATCTGGAAAGAAAAGTGAGATGTGGGCTTAGCAACTGCCTTATCCATTTAAGTCTGGGTTTATAGCCTAATCAGAAATTCCATCCTGTTTACCCCACTGCTGTGAGCTGAAGGAAAACCCACATTTTGTTGGGTTTTGTAGAAGAGGTGTCACCCTCAAATGTGACGAATATCACATTGCACCACTGTTTATTTTTCCAACAAGTTGAGTAGATAGATGGCTTCTGAGAGCACTGGGCAGAGAAGTGTTAACTCAAAGGCAGATCTGTTTTAAGTGAATCCAGTAAGAATGTTTAGAAGCCTTCATGGTCACATGTAGGCCACAGTGCCATGGGTTCCTGTGGCCTTTAGAAGCCCTTCCTTGCCTAGCATGTTCATATGTTGTTTCTTTTGCCCCTGATTTGCGGCCCCTGATCACTCAGCCTAGCTGCCTCCAGGTGCAGGTTGGTGAGAAACATCTCAGCAACACATTGTTTCCCAGCATTTATCAAGAGCCTGGCTGAAAAAACTTGCTGAGGAAGAACTAGCCAGAGAATGTTTGGGCTGCTCCTTCATCCAATTCCTCTCTGATCAGGTCCAAGAGCTGTGCACCTCGGCTGACCCACTGCTGCAGGCCCCCGAGAGGGCTATTACTATACTTCCCTTCCACACAACTCTGACGCTTCCCCCAGTGATGTGTTAAACAATCCAAGAAATGCTTCTGTTTTTCCTATAAATTACTATCTAGGGATAGAGACATGATTAAATATAGGTTTCATATTTTTGAAAACACAATCTCATGGGAGGTGTACTTTCATTAGGAGGTCCATAATTCTGGTTGTCCTTTTTTTGGTGACCATTGCCTAGATTGATGTATGAATTTAAAAGCTTATTTTGACTGCTCTGTGGAGAGAGGCTTGGATAGGGTGAGAGTAGAAGCTGAGGAGGCTCTGGCAGTCGTCTGGTGAAGGTAGTGGTGGTAGAGATGGGATGTATTTGAGGCTTTCTGGAGGCAGAATTGATAGGATTTAGGTATTGGATGTGGGGGGATTAGAGAAAAGAAGGAGCCAGGGAGGATGGTGTAGCTTCTGGGCATAGTTACTGGCTGGATGGTGATGCTATTTCTTGAGACAACTGTGGAAGGACTTGGTTTGAGTATAAAATGAAGAATCTTCTGTTTGAACACCATTTTGAATGCCATTTGGTATATCTCAGTGGAAGTGTTGAGGAGGCAGTTGTATCTGTATCTAGAGCCCAGAGGAGAGAGGAGATCCACAAGATGAACATTTGGGAGACTTCAGTACATATCACATTTAAAGCCTTAGGGGTATGAGATCACATAAGGAAAGTGGAGATGGAGAAGGGAAGTGGTCCCAGGATACAGTATCCTGAAGAAACCATAACATGTGAAAGGAAGGAGCAGCCAGCAAACTAGGAGGAAAACCAGGAGAATGTGGCATTGCAGATGCCAAAGAGGATGATGTTCTAATAATGAGTGGTCAACCAGGAGGAGAGGTACTAAGAAGTCAAATGAGGCGGGGACAGAGAAAGGACCACTGGTCATTGCATTTGGCAACATGAAGACTACAGTAAACTTGTCAAGAGCAACTTCTGTGGACTAGGGAAGCAGAAACCAGATGAAGAGTAGGTCAGAGAGAGAACCAGAGGCAAGGAGGTAGGGATAGTGTGTGTAAACAACACCTCTAAGAAGTTTCACTGTGAAGAGGAACAGAGAATACTGTCTTCCTTCTTAGCAATTGGCTTCTTTTTATCATATGAGAATGGTGTTGACTGGGTTTATTCTCATGTTTGGTTACTAGAATGCAGCACTAAATTTGTGGCCCACTCATGAAAAAGAGTTTAGACTTCATGGTGTACATTTTCAACCTTGATTCAGTTTTTTGTCCCTACTCTTGCTTTTATTCTGTCTTGACTCTGACTTTTAACTAAGTCCATCTTCTTGATTGATTGATTGTGACAGATCCTGCCTCAGGTTTATTTGTGCAAATAGCACAGGAGGCCACCAGCCCCATGCAGGTAGCAGCCCAGAGGTCATACCAGTCCTTCTGTCCTTGAGTCAGCAGAGCTGACTGGAGCCTTCTTGGAGGCCTGGCCACCTTTGGGAGCCTGAGCCTGGGCTGAAGCCAGGGCAAGAGCCACAGCAGCAGCCTGGGCCTGGTTTGAGCCTTGGACTTTGGCCAGCAGAACCTGAGACCCTTGGTAAGGCAGGCACAATAATGTTTCCTGAGATTGGGGTGAGTGATGTAGGCAGGTTGACCAAGCTTGGGGCTGCCGCCCTTTGGGATTTTGGGCTTGACCTCCTTGGGTTTTACGAGTGCCTTGATAGCCTTGGCACGTTCACTCATGGCCCTGGCTTTGGTGGCTTGCAACTTCTTAAGGCCCTTCTTTGTACTTCTTGGCAAAGTCCACGTTCCTCAGGAACTTGGGGTCTACTCCCTTAAGAGTTTCATATCTTTGTGACTGGGGCTTCTTGATGCCATTCCTGTGCCAGTTTCGGGAATGCTTGTTCATGGTGTGGTTTTTGGACTTGGTCATGTCTGCACTGAAAGCCCGTGGATCTCACAGTGCCTGGGATTGAAAAAGAAAGAGCCATCTTGTTGATTTATGTACTATGCCTTAAATATTTCCCAGAGAAATCTGAGCACGTAAATGAATTAATAGGCTCTAAGGCACTGTCTGTGTCAAGTAGCAGCCTCACTAAGTTCAGTGTACTTTTTTTTATATAAAGAATGGAGACTATTCTTTTTTAATTTATTTATTTATTTTTGCTGTGTTGGGTCTTCGTTTCTGTGGGAGGGCTTTCTCTAGTTGTGGCAAGTGGGGGCCACTCTTCATCGCGATGCACGGGCCTCTCACTATCGCGGCCTCTCTTGTTGCGGAGCACAGGCTCCAGACGCGCTGGCTCAGTAGTTGTGGCTCACGGGCCCAGTTGCTCCGCAACATGTGGGATCTTCCCAGACCAGGGCTCGAACCCGTATCCCCTGCATTAGCAGGAAGATTCTCAACCACTGTGCCACCAGGGAAGCCCCAGTGTACTTTTTTTTATTTTGATAGATAGTAACTAATCCAATTCTTGGCCCTAATTCCACTTTATGTCGTATCAGGGCATTAGTGTCTACATTGTCATCAGAAACTGAAGCTTGTTCCTGCTGTGGTGTTGAGGGAAGTTGGTGGTGAGATGTAAGCTAGAGACTGGGCCCACTGTGCCATTTGACATGCAGCAGCATCTGCACACGTGAGCACACCCACTCTAGAAACTCTGAGGGCTGAAAGCTAGCACCTCTCAAGCTTTATTACGCATCTGAATTGCCTGGGAATAGGGTAAAAATGTATAGGGGATCAGATGCCACCCCAAAATATGCCACTTTGGCATAAGGATTATTCTAAGCTGAAGACAGTTGAGAAGCAGCACCTGCCAAACAAGCTCTTTGTCCTCCTCTATTTGCTTAAGAGCAGGATTTATATTTCCATGTGTTAGGGTGTCTCCCTCTCTCAGGAGGAAGAGGAAGACAGCTCTAGACTCTTAGCAGCCCAGGAACAATACCAAGAGGAATCTACATAACAAACTTTACTAAAACAACCCTTATCTTCCATTAGTTTCCTCCTATATATATATATATATATATATATATATATATATATATATATATCTTTCCACAGCTTGCCACCCTTAAAACCTCAAATCCTTTCTCCTTTGTCTTTTCACTTCTGTACAAATTTATTGTTCCTTATTAAGATGCTAATATAAGCCCCAAGTTCTATTCATCTTCTTGAGTCATTCGTCACTGAGTTTCGCCTGCATGCACAATGCATATGTTAATAAACTCTGTTTTTCTGTCTTAATTTGTCTTTTGTCAGTTTAATTTCCAGGGCTTCAGTCATAGAATGTAAGAGGGTGGGCAATAATTTGTTTTCCTCCCCTACAATACAAACTCCGATTCAGTAGATTTAAGGTGGAGCCTGAGAATACATCTTTTTCTTTTTTGAATTTTATTTTATTTATTTTTTTATACACCAGGTTCTTATTAGTCATCTATTTCATACACATCAGTGTATACATGTCAATCCTAGTCTCCCAATTCATCCCATCACCATCCCCACCACTTTCCCCCACTGGTGTCCATACGTTTGGTTCTCTACATCTGTGTCTCAATTTCAACCCTGCAAACCAGTTCATCTGTACCATTCTTCTAGGTTCCACATATATGCGATAAGATGCGATATCTGTTTTTCTCTTTCTGCCTTCACTGTGTATGACAGTCTCTAGATTCATCCATGTCTGTACAAATGACCCAATTTCGTTCCTTTTCATGGCTGAGTAATATTCCATTGCATATATGTACCACAACTACTTTATCCATTCATCTGGCAATGGGCATTTAGGTTGCTTCCATGACGTGGCTATCGTAAAAAGTGCTGCAATGAACATTGGGGTGCATGTGTCTTTTTGAATTATGGTTTTCTCTGGGTATATGCCCAGTAGTGGGATTGCTGGGTCATATGGTAATTCTATTTTTAGTGTTTCAAGGAACCTCCATACTGTTCTCCATAGTGGCTGTATCAATTTACATTCCCACCAACAGTGCAAGAGGGTTCCCTTTTCTCCACACCTTCTCTAGCATCTGTTGTTTGTAGATTTTCTGATGATGCCCATTCTAACTGGTGTGAGGTGATCACTGTAGTTTTGATTTGCATTTCTCTAATAATTAGTGATGTTGAGCAGCTTTTCATGTGCTTCTTGGCCATCTGTATGTCTTCTGTGGAAAAATGTCTATTTATGTCTTCTGCCCGGTTTTGCATTGGGTTGTTTATTTTTTAATATTGAGCTGCATGAGCTGTTTATATATTTTGGAGATTAATCCTTGGTCTGTTGATTGGTTTGCAAATATTTTCTCCCATTCTGAGGGTTGTCTTTTCGTCTTGCGTATAGTTTCCTTTGCTGTGTAAAAGCTTTTAAGTTTCATTAGGTCCCACTGGTTTATTTTTGTTTTTATTTCGGTTACTCTAGGAGGAGGATCAGAAAACATCTTGCTGTGATTTATGTCAAAGAGTGTTCTTCCTATGTTTTCCTCAAAGAGTTTTATAGTGTCCAGTCTTACATTTAGGTCTCTAATCCATTTTGAGTTTATTTTTGTGTATGGTGTTAGAGAGTGTTCTAATTTCATTCTTTTACCTGTAGCTGTCCAGTTTTCCCAGCACCACTTATTGAAGAGACTGTCTTTTCTTCATTGTATATCCTTGCCTCCTTTGTCATAGATTAGTTGACCATAGGTGCATGGGTTTATCTCTGGGCTTTATATCCTGTTCCTTTGATCTATATTTCTGTTTTTATGCCAGTACAATATTGTCTTGCTTACTGTAGCTTTGTAGTATAGTCTGAAGTCAGGGAGTCTGATTCTTCCAGCTCCATTTTTTCCCCTCAAGACCGCTTTTGCTATTCAGGGTATTTTGTGTCTCCATACACATTTTAAGATTTTTTGTTCTACTTCTGTAAAAAATGCCATTGGTTATTTGATAGGGATTGCATTGAATCTGTAGATTGCTTTGGGTAGTATAGTCATTTTCACAATTTTGATTCTTCCAATCCAAGAACATTGTATATCTCTTCATCAGTTTGTATCATCTTTAATTTCTTTCATCAGTGTCTTATAGTTTTCTGCATACAGCTCTTTTGTCTCCCTAGGTAGGTTTATTCCTACGTATTTTATTCTTTTTGTTGCAATGGTAAATGGGAGTGTTTCCTTAATTTCTCTTTCAGATTTTTCATCATTAGTGTGTAGGAATGCAACATATTTCTGTGCATTGATTTTGTATCCTCAGCTATTTACCAGATTCATTGATTAGCTCTAGTAGTTTTCTGGTGGCATCCTTAGGATTCTCTATGTATAGTATCATGTCATCTGCAAACAGTGACAGTTTTACTTCTTCTTTTCCAATTTGTATTCCTTTTATTTCTTTTCCTTCTCTGATTGCCATGGCTAGGACTTCCAACACTATGTTGAATAATAGTGGTGACAGTGGATATCCTTATCTTGTTCCTGATCTTAGAGGAAATGCTTTCAGTTTTTCACCATTGAGAATGATGTTTGCTGTGGGTTGGTCATCTATGACCTTTATTATGTTGAGGTAGGTTCCCTCTATGTCCACCTTCTGGAGAGTTTTTATCATAAATGGGTGTTGAATTTTGTCAAAAGGTTTTTCTGCATCTATTGAGATGATCATAACGTTTTTCTTCTTCAATTTGTTAATATGGTGTATCACATTGATTGATTTGCATATACTGAAGAATCCTTGCATCCCTGGGGTAAATCCCACTTGATCATGGTGGTGTATGATCTTTTTAATGTGTTGTTGGATTCTGTTTGCTACTATTTTGTTGAGGATTTTTGCACCTATGTTCATCAGTGATGTTGGTCTGTAATTTTCTTTTATTGTAGTCTGTCTGCTTTTGGTATCAGGGTGATGGTGACCTCATAGAATGAGTTTGGGAGTGTTCTTTCCTCTGCAATTTTTTTGGAAGAGTTTGAGAAGGATGGGTATTAGCTCTTCTCTAAATGTTTGATAGAATTCACCTGTGAAGCCATCTGGTCCTGGACTTTTGTTTGTTGGAAGGTTTTTAATCGCAGTTTCATTACTTGTGATTGGTCTGTTCATATTTTCTATTTCTTCCTGTTTCAGTCTTGGAAGGTTATACCTTTCTAAGAATTTGTCCATTTCTTCCAGGTTGTCCATTTTATTGGCATAAAGTTGCTTGTAGTAGTCTCTTAGGATGCTTTGTATTTCTGCGGTGTCTGTTGTAACTACTCCTTTTTCATTTCTAATTTTATTGATTTGAGTCCTCTCCCTCATTCTTGATGAGTCTGGCTAATGGTTTATCAATTTTATCTTCTCAAGAACCAGCTTTTAGTTTTATTGTTCCTTGCTATTGTTTTCTTTGTTTCTATTTCATTTATTTCTGCTCTGATCTTTATGATTTCCTTCCTTCTACTAACTTCGGGTTTTGTTTGTTCGTCTTTCTCTAGTTCCTTTAGGTGTAAGGTTGGATTGTTTATTTGAGATTTTTCTTGTTTCTTGAGGTAGGCTTGTATAGCTATAAACTTCCCTCTTAGAACTGCTTTTGCTGCCTTCCATAGGTTTTGGATCATCATGTTTTCATTATCATTTGTCCCTAGGTATTATTTGATTTCCTCTTTGATTTCTTCAGTGATCTCTTGGTTATTTAGTAACTTATTGTTTAGCCTCCATGTGTTTGTGTTTTTTACGTTTTTTTCCCTGTAATTCATTTCTAATCTCATAATGTTGTGGTCAGAATAGATGCTTGATATGATTTCAATTTTCTTAAATTTGCTGAGGCTTGATTTGTGACCCAAGATGTGATCTATCCTGGAGAATGTTCTGTGTGCACTTGAGAAGAAATTGTAATCTGCTGTTTTTGGATAGGATGTCCTATTAATATCAATTAAATCTATCTGGTCTAATGTGTCATTTAAAGCTTGTGTTTCCTTATTAGTTTCCTGTTTGGATGATTTGTCCATTGTGGAAGTGAGGTGTTAAAGTCCCCCACTATTAGTGTGTTACTGTCGATTTCCTCTTTTAGAGCTGTTAGCAGTTGCCTTATGTATTGAGGTGCTCCTATCTTGGGTGCATATATATTTAAAATTGTTATATATTCTTCTTGGATTGATCCCTTGATCATTATGTAGTGTCCTTCTTTCTTTCTTGTAACATTCTTTATTTTAAATAATATTTTCTCTGAGTAGACTTTGAGTATTGCTACTCAAAGCAATGAGTATTGTTACTCCAGCTTTCTTTTGATTTCCATTTGCATGGAATATCTTTTTTCCATCCCCTCAGTTTTAGTCTGAATGTGTCCCTAGGTCTGAAGTGGGTCTCTTGTAGACAGCATATATATGGGTCTTGTTTTTGTATCCATTCAGCAAACCTATGTCTTTTGGTTGGAGCATTTAATCCATTCACATTTAAGGTAATTATCGATACGTATTTTCCTTTTACCATTTTCTTCATTATTTTGGGGTTTGTTTTTTTAGGTCCTTTTCTTCTCCTGTGTTTCCCACTTAGAGAAATTCCTTTAGCATTTGTTGTAGAGCTGATTTTATGGTGCTGAATTCTCTTAGCTTTTGCTTGTCTGTAAAGCTTTTGATTTCTCCATTGAATCTGAATGAGATCCTTGCTGGGTAGAGTAATCTTGGTTGTAGGTTCTTCCCTTTCATCACTTGAAGTATATCATGCCACTCCCTTCTGGCTTGTAGAGTTTCTGCTGAGAAATCAGCTGTTAACCTTAATGGAGTTCCCTTGTATGTTATTTGTCATTTTTCCCTTGCTGCTTTCAATAATTTTTCTTTGTCTTTAATTTTTGCCAGTTTGATTACTATGTGTCTCGGCATGTTTCTCCTTGTGTTTATCCTGTATGGGACTCTCTGCACTTCCTGGATTTGGGTGGCTATTTCTTTTCCCATGTTAGGGAAGTTTTCAACTATAATCTCTTCAAATATTTTCTCCGGTCATTTCTCTCCCTCTTCGCCTTCTGGGATCCCTATAATGCAAATGTTGTTGCATTTAATGTTGTCCCAGAGGTCTCTTAGGCTGTCTTCATTTCTTTTCATTTTTCTTTATTCTGTTCCATGGAAGTGAATTCCACCATTCTGTCTTCCAGGTCACTTATCCGTTCTTCTGCCTCAGTTATTCTGCTATTGATTCCTTCTAGTGTAGTTTTCATTTCAGTTATTGAGCCGTTCATCTCTGTTTGTTTGTTCTTTAATTCTTCTAGATCTTTGTTAAACATTTCGTGCATCTTCTCGATATTTGCCTCCATTCTTTTTCTGAGGTCCTGGATCATCTTCACTATCATTATTCTGAATTCTTTTTCTGGAAGGTTTCCTATCTCTACTTCATTTAGTTGTTTTCCTGGGGTTTTATCTTGTTCCTTCATCTGGTGCATAGCCCTCTGCCTTTTCATCTTGTCTATCTTTCTGTGAATATGGTTTTCCTTCCACAGGCTGCAGAATTGTAGTTCTTCTTGCTTCTGTTGTCTGCTCTCTCGTGGATGAGGCTATCTAAGAGGCTTTTGCAAGTTTCCTGATGGGAGGGAATGGTGGTGGGTAGAGCTGGCTGTTGCTTTGGTGGGCAGAGCTCAGTAAAACTTTAATCCACTTGTCTGCTGATGAGTGGGGCTAGGTTCCCTCCTTGTTGGTTGTTTGGCCTGAGGCAACCCAACTCTGGAGCCTACCTGGGCTCTTTGGTGGGGTAATGGTGGACTCTGGGAGGGCTCACAACAAGGAATAGTTCCCAGAACTTCTGCTGCCATTGTCCTTGTCCTCACGGTGAGACACAGCCATGTCCCACCTCTGCAGAAGACCCTCTAATACTAGCAGGTAGGTCTGGTTCAGTGTCTTATGGGGTCACTGCTCCTTTCCCTGGGTCCTGATGCCCACACTACTTTGTGTGTGCCCTCCAAGAGTGGAGTCTCTGTTTCCCCCAGTCCTGTCGAAGTCCTGCAGTCTAATCCCGGTAACCTTCGAAGTCTGATTCTCTAGGAATTCCTCTTCCTATTGCCAGACGCCCAGATTGGAAGCCTGAAGTGGGGCTTAGAACCTTCACTCCAGTGGGTGGACTTCTGTGGTATGTGTTCTCCAGTTTCTGAGTCACCCAACCAGCAGTTATGGGATTTGATTTTATTGTGATTTCACCCCTTCTACCATCTCATTGTGTCTTCTCCTTTGTCTTTGGATGTGGGGTATGTTTTATGGTGAGTTCCAGTATCCTCCTGTTGATGATTGTTCAGCAGTTGGTTGTGATTCTTGTGTTCTTGCAAGAGGTAGTGAGAGCACATCCTTCTACTCTGCCATCTTGAACCAATCTCCCTGAGCATCCATTTCTAAAAAGTTTTCAGGTGATTCTGAAGCGCCTGGTCCATGGACCATAATTTGAACAGTAAGGATATAGGCCACCAGGGGCTGTCTGCAGGACAATACACCAGCCCTTCTGGATTTCTTCAATGTACCTTAACCTTAACTGATTGACTATAATCATCTGTGAGAAGTGACAGCCACCAAGACTTAATCTGAGAATCCACCTGGATTTGTAAAAGTCCACTTTGTATTAGAAGGGACAGGCTTATTTGTGAGAATTACATAACTTTCCAATCTTGTCTGCTTAAAACTGAGGATCAGATTTCATTTTGGGTTCCCTGATTAGATTTTCATCAGTAGTAATTCTCCTGAGTATTTGCCTCCTCTCTTCCTTAGGAGAAGCAAATACTTGACACTTTTTTTTTTTTTTTTGGCGGTATGTGGGCCTCTCACTGTTGTGGCCTCTCCCGTTGTGGAGCACAGGCTCCGGACGCGCAGGCTCTGCGGCCATAGCTCACTGGCCCAGCTGCTTCGCGGCATGTGAGATCTTCCCAGACTGGGGCATGAACCCGTGTCCCCTGCATCGGCAGGTGGACACTCAACTACTGCGCCATCAGGGAAGCCCATGCTTGACACTTTTAATCTTTTGGGGCAGAGCACTGTTAACCACTTGCTTTGGAGGATCTTCCAGCTAAGGACAGCTTGGTAGTGGTGATGGGGTGGGGATGACTGTGAGGATTAACTCAGTAATTATGCAGGGCAATTCAGGCTGCATAATGACTGGCAAGGCATTGGATAAAAGAATGACACAAGAGCCCGAAAAGCGTTGGCACAGTGGTGGTGGTGGCCCATGGCTGCGGGGCAGCTGGACGTACCCCATGGGGCAGCCGGGTGGATGAAAGGCTCTTGGTGCTACAACCAACAGTCAGTGCTGTGCCTCTGAGGTGGGAGAGCCAACTTCAGAACACTGGTCGAAAAGAAAGCTCCCCCCAGCTCCACGTAATATCAAATGGCAAAAATCTCCCAGAGATCTCCATCTCAACACAAGCACCCAGCTTCACTCAACGACCAGCAAGCTACAGTGCTGGACACCCTATGCCAAACAACTAGCAAGACGGGAACATAACCTCACCCGTTAACAGAGAGGCTGCCTAAAATCATAATAAGGCCACAGACACCCCAAAACACACCACCAGACGTGGACCTGCCCGCCAGAAAGACAAGATCCAGCCTCATCCACCAGAACACAGGCAGTAGTCCCCTCCACCACAAATACAAGATCCAGCCTCATCCACCAGAACACAGGCACTAGTCCCGTCCACCAGGAAGCCTGCACAACCCACTGAACCAAATTTAGCCACTGGGGACAGACACCAAAAACAACAGGAACTATGAACCTGCAGCCTGCAAAAAGTAGACCCCAAACACAGTAAGATAAGCAAAATGAGAAGATAGAAAAACACACAGAAGATGAAGGAGCAAGATAAATACGCACCAGACCTAACAAATGAAGATGAAATAGTCTACCTGAAAAAGAATTCAGAATAATGATAGTAAAGATGATCCAAAATCTTGGAAATAGAATAGAGAAAATGCAAGAAACATTTAACAAGGACCTAGAAGAACTAAAGAGGAAACAAGCAAAGATGAACAGCACAATAGGTGAAATTAAAAATACTCTTGAATGGACCAATAACAGAATAACTGAGGCAGAAGAACGGATAAGTGACCTGGAAGATAAAAGAGTGGAAATAACTACTGCAGAGCAGACTAAAGAAAAAAGAATGAAAAGAACTGAGGACTGTCTCAGAGACCACAGGGACAACATTAAACACACCAACATTTGAATTATAGGGATTCCAGAAGATGAAGAGAAAAAGAAAGGGACTGAGAAAATATTTGAAGAGATTAGAGTTGAAAACTTCCCTAATATGGGAAAGGAAACAGTTAATCAACTCCAGGAAGCACAGAGAGTCCCATACAGGATAAATCCAAGGAGATACAGGCCAAGACACATATTAATCGAACTGTCAAAAATTAAATACAAAGGAAACATATTAAAAGCAGCAAGGTAAAAACAACAAATAACACATAAGGGAATCCCCATAAGGTTAACAGCTGAACTTTCAGCAGAAACTGTGCAAGGCAGAAGGTACTGGCAGGACATATTTAAAGTGATGAAGGAGAAAAACCTACAACCAAGATTACCCAGCAAGGATCTCATTCAGATTTGATGGAGAAATTAAAACCTTTACAGACAAGCAAAAGCTGAGAGAGTTCAGCACCACCAAACCAGCTTTACAACAAATGCTAAAGGACCTTCTCTAGGCAAAAAACACAAGAGAAGGAAAAGACCTACAATAACAAACCCAAAACAATTAAGAAAATGGGAATAGGAACGTACATATCGATAGTTACCTTAAATGTAAATGTATTGAATGCTCCCACCAAAAGACACAAACTGGCTGAATGGACACAAAAACAAGACCCATACATATGCTGTCTACAAGAGACCCACTTCAGACCTAGGGACACATACAGACTGAAAGTGAGGGCATGGAAAAAGATATTCCATGCAAATGGAAATCAAAAGAAAACTGGAGTAGCAATTCTCATATCAGAAAAAATAGACTTTAAAATAAAGACTATTATAAGAGACAAAGAAGTACACTGCATAATGATCAAAGGATCGGTTCTAGGAGAAGATATAACAAATGTAAATATTTATGCACCTAACATAGGAGCACCTCAATACATAAGGCAAATACTAACAGCCATAAAAGGGGAAATTGATACTAACACATTCATAGTAGGGGACTTTAACACCCCACTTTTACCAACGGACAGATCATCCAAAATTAAAATAAATAAAGACACACAAGCATTAAATGAAACATTAAAGAAGATGGACTTAATTGATGTTTATAGGACATTCCATCCAAAAACAACAGAACACACATTTTTCTCAAGTGCTCATGGAACATTCTGCAGGATCGATCATACCTTGGGTCACAAATCAAGCCTTGGTAAACTTAAGAAAATTGAAATTGTATCAAGTATCTTTTCTGACCACAATGCTATGCGACTAGATATCAATTACAGGAGAAGATCTGTAAAAAATACAAACACATGGAGGCTAAACAATACACTACTTAATAACGAAGTGATCACTGAAGAAATCAAAGAGGACATCAAAAAATACTTAGAAACAAATGACAATGGAGACACAATGACCCGAAACCTATGGAATGCAGCAAAGGCAGTTTAAGAGGGAAGTTTATAGCAATACAATCCTACCTTAAGAAACAGGAAACATCTCAAATAAACAACCTAACCTTGCACCTAAAGCAATTAGAGAAAGAAGAACAAAAAACCCCAAAGTTAGCAGAAAGAAAGAAATCATAAAGATCAGATCACAAATAAATGAAAAAGAAATGAAGGAAATTATAGCAAAGATCAATAAAACTAAAAGCTGGTTCTTTGAGAAGATAAACAAAATTGATAAACCATTAGCCAGACTCATCAAGAAAAAAAGGGAGAAGACTCAAATCAATAGAATTAGAAATGAAAAAGGAGAAGTAACAACTGACACTGCAGAAATACAAAATATCATGAGAGATTACTACAAGCAATTCTATGCCAATAAAATGGACAACCTGGAAGAAATGGACAAATTCTTAGAAATGCACAACCTGCCAAGACAGAACCAGGAAGAAATAGAAAATATGAACAGACCAATCACAAGCACTGAAATTGACACTGTGATTAAAAATCTTCCAACAAACAAAAGCCTAGGACCAGATGGCTTCACAGGCGAATTCTATCAAACATTTAGAGAAGAGCTAACACCTATCCATCTCAAACTCTTCCAAAATATAGTAGAGGGAGGAATACTCCCAAACTCATTCTACGAGGCCATCATTACCCTGATACCAAAACCAGACAAAGATGTGACAAAGAAGAAAACTACAGGCCAATATTACTAATGAACATAGATGCAAAAATCCTCAACAAAATACTAGCAAACAGAATCCAACAGCACATTAAAAGGATCACACACCATGATCAAGTGGAGTTTATTCCAGGAATGCAAGGATTCTTCATTATATGGAAATCAATAAATGTGATACACCATATTAACAAATTGAAGGAGAAAAACCATATGATCATTTCAATAGATGCAGAGAAAGCTTTTGACAAAATTCAACACCCATTTATGATAAAAACCCTGCAGAAAGTAGGCATAGAGGGAACTTTCCTCTACTTAATAAAGGCCATATATGACAAACCCACAGCCAACATCATTCTCAACGGTGAAAAACTGAAACCATTTCCACTAAGATCAGGGACAAGACAAAGGTTGCCCACTCTCACCACTCTTATTCAACATAGTTTTGGAGGTTTTAGCCACAGCAGTCAGAGAAGAAAAAGAAATAAAAGGAATTCAAATCAGAAAAGAAGAAGTAAAACTGTCACTGTTTGCAGATGACATGATACTATACATAGAGAATCCCAAAGACGCTACCAGAAAGCTACCAGAGCTAATCAATGAATTTGGTAAAGTAGCAGGATACAAAATTAATGCACAGAAATCTCTGGCATTCCTATACACTAATGACGAAATATCTGAAAATGAAATTAAGAAAACACTCCCATTTACCCTTGCAACAAAAAGAATAAAATACGTAGGAATAAACCTACCTAAGGAGACAAAAGACCTGTATGCAGAAAACTATAAGACACTGATGAAAGAAATTAAAGATGACACAAACAGATGGAGAGATATACCATGTTCTTGGATTGGAAGAATTAACATTGTGAAAATGACTCTACTACCCAAAGCAATCTACAGATTCAATGCAATCCCTATCAAACTACCACTGGCATTTTTCACAATAGTAGAACAAAAAATTTCACAATTTGTATGGAAACAAAAAAGACCCCGAATAGTTAAATCAGTCTTGTGAACGAAAAATGGAGCTGGAGGAATCAGGCTCCCTGACTTCAGACTATACTACAAAGGTACAGTAATCAAGACAATATGGTACTGGCACAAAAACAGAAATATAGATCAATGGAACAGTATAGAAAGCCCAGAGATAAACCCACACACATATGGTCACCTTATCTTTGATAAAGGAGGCAAGAATGTACAGTGGAGAAAAGACAGCCTCTTCAATAAGCGGTGCTGGGAAAACTGGACAGGTATATTTAAAAGTATGAGATTAGAACACTCCCTAATACCATACACAAAAATAAGCTCAAAATGGATTAAAGATCTAAATGTAAGGCCAGAAACTATCAAACTCTTAGAGGAAAACATAGGCAGAACACTCTATGACATAAATCACAGCAAGATCATTTTTGACCCACCTCCTAGAGGAATGGAAATAAAAACAAAAATAAATAAATGGGACCTAATGAAACTTAATAGCTTTGGCACAGCAAAGGAAACCATAAACAAGACCAAAACACAACACTCAGAATGGGAGAAAATATTTGCAAATGAAGAAACTGACAAAGGATTAATCTCCAAAATTTACATGCAGCTTGTGCAGCTCAATAACAAAAAAACAAACAACCCAATCCAAAACTGGGCAGAAGACCGAAATAGACATTTCTCCAAATAAGATATACAGACTGCCAACAAACACATGAATGAATGCTCAACATCATTAATCATTAGAGAAATGCAAATCAAAACTACAATGAGATATCATCTCACACCGGTCAGAATTGCCATCATCAAAAAATCTAGAAACAATAAATGCTGGAGACCGTGTGGAGAAAAGGGAACACTCATGCACTGCTGGTGGGAATGTAAATTGATACAGCCACTATGGAGAACAGTATGGAGTTTCCTTAAAAAACTACAAATGGAACTACCATACGACCCAGCAATCCCACTACTGGGCATATACCCTGAGAAAACCATAATTCAAAAAGAGTCATGTACCAAAATGTTCATGGCAGCTCTATTTACAATAGGAGATGGAAGCAACCTAAGTGTCCATCATCGGATGAATGGATAAAGAAGATGTGGCACACATATACAATGGAATATTACTCCGCCATAAAAAGAAACAAAATTGAGATATTTGTAGTGAGGTGGATGGACCTAGAGTCTGTCATACAGAGTGAAGTAAGTCAGAAAGAGAAAAACAAATACCGTATGCTAACACATATATATGTAATCTAAGGGGGAAAAAAAAAGGTCGTGAAGAACCTAGGGGTAATATGGGAGTAAAGACACAGACCTACTAGAGAATGGACTTGAGGATATGGGGAGGGGGAAGGGTAAGCTGTGACAAAGTGAGAGAGTGGCATGGACATATATACACTACCAAATGTAAAATAGATAGCTAGTGGGAAGCAGCCGCATGGCACAGGGATATCAGCTCGGTGCTTTGTGACCAGCTAGAGGGGTGGGATAGGGAGGGTGGGAGGGAGGGAGACACAAGAGGGAATAGATATGGGAACGTATGTATATGTATAACTGATTCACTCTGTTATAAAGCAGAAACTAGCACACCATCATAAAGCAATTATACTACAATAAAGATGTTTAAAAAAAAAGCATGACATAAGATATCTTTCATTGACAAGCTTTGGATTAGGCACTCCATTTCTAGAAGCAAGATTGACTCAGGAAGCCCAGAGCACCAAGAAATGTTGGCCCGAGATAGGAGTAGTGGCTGTTCCACTTCCCTACCACCTCTCAGATCCACTGGCCCCAACTTTGTCCTGAGAGGGCATGGAACTTCCTCTGCCCTCCTCATGCAGAGTCTAACCTTATGAAAGCAGATTTGCTCCAGGAGGATTTGTAATTTAATCTGTTACAGTGTCACCATGGCAACATATTTATGTCTCTTAAATGCCATTAGCCCAGGGGGCCAGGATTTGAAACTGCTTTACCCAGTGCCCTAGCTAGTGATTAACAAAAGATTGTGTTATAGGACACACAGGGCATACTGGGTGGTTCCAGGGCAAAGAAGGCTTATGTGATCTCGGGTGGCCTCAGCCTGCAGTGGCTTGAAGCAGGGTTTCAGTTCCCGGCCAGTGATTGAGGTCAGTTTGCGGTTGTGAGAGCAACGAATCCTAGCCACTGGACCAGTGGTCAGTGACAAGGCCCTATCCCTATGGCTTTGCAGAAAAGAATTTCCCCCAAAGACAGAAAGTAGTGAAACAAGTATTTATTAAGAGAAAAAAAGAGTACATATGGATAGACACACAAGTGGACTCAGAGAGAGAGTCGCTCCTTCATAGCAGTTTGAATCACTTTTATGGGGCATTTCTTTCATGTTTTCTTTGACCAATCATTTTGATTTGCCTGGTTCAGAGTCCATATTTGGTGTATCTCAGGATTTTCCCATGTGTGAACATGCATCTCTTAGCCAAGATGGAGTCTACCGAAGAGGCCTATGGGTAAGTGAGCATTAGTTGGCATCACTCCCCTTTTGACCTCCAAGAGCTTTTCTGCACATGTGTAGTCGGGGAGGTCTCCTGACTTCAAGAATGAGGAATATGTGGTCTCTTATCTTCTATCTGGGCAGTGCCCTGCCTCCTCTCTCAATTGTCCTGTTATTCCCATCTCGTCTCAGAGTGTCGTCCACAAGAAACGAACTCAACTGTTTGCCCTGGGGACCCATCTGTCTCCTGCCTCATATGAACCTAATGTCCATTTCTCTTCCTTTAGGAGGGGCTGAGATTCCATTAAAGAATTGGGGCCTACCAGATCCCTTCTTGCCTCACTGAACACATTATTACCTCCCAAGGGCACTAAAAGAGAAACCCAAAGGGATTGGAGAGTGTGCATTTGCATCTCCTGCAGAGCAGTAGGGGAGGGGTGTGTGTATGTTAGCGTGGGGTGAAAGGACAGGGGATGAATGGAGGATATAAGGGAGAATTGAGGGAAGAAGCAGGGCTCTCCTCTTCTCCCCTTCTCTCCTCTCTCCATTCATTCAATAATTTTGGGGAGGAACTAAAGATACAGAGAGTTGATTTATCCACCTCAATTCTTGGGGCATGCATTAGTTCATACAAGGTCTCTCTTTCCTTTCATTTCACTTCTCTTCATTTCATTTTTCCTTCTCTTCCCTGACTCCACATATTCTCCTCCACATTATAGGTGTTTTAGATTGGGTTTTTTAGCAGCAGAGCTTGAGACCGAGATTCTTGTTCAGTGGTTTATTAAGAAGGAGCTCTCAAGAAATACTCGTTAGGTGAGCAGGATAGAGAAGCTGCTAAGGAAAGACCTACATCAAGTGATGTCTAGCTTCAGCCTGATCCCATGGGGAGCTATAGAGCATGAATGGCATCACAAAGTGTTGGTTTTCCCTTCCTTATTCTGCTCACCTTACCTTGAGGCAAGGGAGCAAGCCTGTAATCTGTGGGGTTGAGGGTTGCCATGAGGCAGCCCTTCTCAGCTGAGGGCAGTTCTCCAAAGGAATGGGGCAGCTGTGTGACATTGGCAGTCAACACTCACAGCAGTTGGGGGGATGGGCATTCCATGTCCTTGTGGTGTGTGTCTATTTATTATGGTAAAATACTTAGTGTACACTCAAGAACCATTTATTGAACCCCTATTCTATGTCTAGTGCTATACGAAGAACTAGGAGTTATAGTTGTGATGAAAACAGACAGGATCACTCCCCTAAGTTAGAGTTAAATGGAGGAAATAGATATTAAACAACTATTTACAGAAATAAATAGCCAGAATCCACACATAATAAGTACTGGGAAGGAGAAGCTCAGGTGTGACAAGAGATCATAAGGACAGGCGTACTCTGGGGAGAACAGAACGGCCTTCTTGAATATATATGGACGTGACTTAGACATAAGTTGGCATTAACCAAGCAGAGAATGGGAAGGCAGGTGCTCCAGAAACAGTAAGAAGAGCATGAGGAAAGTCCTAAGGTAGAAAAGAATTCTGTGAGTTCAGGAAATGGCTGGGGCACAGTGAGCAAGGGAAGGGGGAGAAGGGGACACACAGCATAGGATGCTGGGCCTTGTAGGTCATGTTTAGGACTTAAGATTATCACTGAAACTCAGTGAAAATCCATCAAAGTTTTCAGCAGGAAAGGGACCTGATCACTATGGCGGTTAAGCGGGGCAGGGTGACCAGTTTGGAGAAGATGAATGGAAGCTGAGAGGCTCATAGAAGTCCAGGGAGAGATGCCCACAGCCTGGACTAGACTAGAGTGGTGGCAGTGGGCATGAGGAGAAGCAGCAGATTTCAGAAGAAGTAGCCATGAGTCTTTCTGATGATTTGGGAGTGGGGAGTGAGGGAAAGGCAAGCCTGACAACCAACTCCCATGTGAATTGAGGTGCCATTTTCTGAGGGTGAGATGCTGGGTAGGCAGCTGGGAGGATGTGTTTAGAACTCAGGGGATTGTGCCAAGCTGGAAATTTAAGTCCAGTGGTCATCAGCATGTAAGTGATACTTGGAACTCTGGGAGAGAGTATAGCTAGGGGAGAAAAGAAAAGAGAGACCACAAGCAAGGCCCAGGCAAAGGAGGGAAAACAGCAAAGTTTCAGGAGAAACCAGAGAGATAGGAGTAGCAAAATTGTGGCACCAATGAACTCACTGGAGAAGCTTCAGGGAGGAGGGTCAAGTCTGGGGAACTTTGTTGTGTCAAGTCAGACAAGCCTGCAAATGTGGCTACAGGGAGATGCTGTGGAACCGTGAGGTCTGCTGGCAGCTTTCCCTGTGGGAGGCTTGGCTCGGAGGTGAGGGAATGAAGTGATGAAGACAACTCATTTAAATAAATTTGGTTATTTGTGGAGAAATAGGGCAGCCTCTGGACTGGGAGTCAAAGAGGAAACTGTTTAAGATGAGGTAGATGTTTGAGTGCTAGGAAGGAGCTGGTCTATGGGAGAGAAATCTAGGGTATAGGAGAGTGAGGCATTAATTACTAGAGGAAAGTTTGCAGTGGTGGGAGCAGGTAGGAGGCAGTCTACAGTCTCCATTATTTGGCCAATGTTGGCCCATTCACAACAGTGTCCCATGCTAGGGGAGTGAAGAGCAGGGAAGAAGGGGTGGGAGCATTTTAAATGGCATCCAGGCCTGAGTCTGGGGTAGCAGACCCCCTCACTCTCACAACCCTCTGGATCCTCAGTCCTGTTCTTTGCTGCTGACCCTGGGCAAAAGGTTATCATCCCCAGCTAGTCCTTAGGACCCTGCTTCCCATCCTTCACCCTCTCACCCTCCCCAGACAGAGCTTCCTCATGCTGTTCTCAGGGTGACTTGTCCAAATAGCTACCCCCTAACTTCTCCATTTCCCCTGTCAAATGATTTCTTACGTCAGCTCTCTATAAAGAGACTTTACTTGAAAGGATTATTGAAGGGAAGAAAAGGTACTATTGAAAGGGAAAGGGAGTGGGGCAGAGGGAAAACACTCTGACCATAAAATCTGTGTGTTTCAATGGTTAGGCAAAGAGGGTTTTATCTTTTATAGGGAGAAGGATAGAAAGAACAGGGGTAGGGACATGGGATAAAGGGGAGTGACAACATCAGACGGTGTATCAGAGGATATTTTACGCTGAGGCCAGGATATTCTCAAGAGGGGCTGTATGCTGGTTCAAGTTGAGGGTGGGCAAAATTTCAGGGACCTGAGGGAAGGAGATGATCTTAAGCAAAGTTTGGTTAACAAGCATTTTGTTCCTACTGATGATTGGGGGCAAGAAGTTCAGCCAATCACTTATGAGGCACAGAATGGGAATCTGGAGGGTCTGTGTCTGGCCAAGGTGGGAGTAGCATCTGTGAGTCTTATCTAAGTCTTATGGGAAAGGGATGGTCGGGCTGTGTCTGAAAAAAATGCACAACCTAAAAGTTGAGAATTATATTTTATTTGGCAGATTTTCTGAGGACTAAACCCAGAAAACAGCTTCTCAGATCACTCTAAAGGACTGCGCCAAAGAGGTAAAGGAAGAGCCAGGATATATAGAAGTTTTGCAACAAACACCAGGTAGAACATCAAAAGATTACTGTTAATTAAAGAAAACCAGACATCTCAAGTTAATGAATTTAGTGCTTTTCTATGTATGGAAAGATGCAAGAGTCTGGGTTCATTGAAATCATTCCTTTGATACGCATCTTCGCTATCTAGGGCTAATATCCTGCTTCTCTCCATTCTGAATCCCCTCAAGGTGCAGGGGTGGCTGCAGTGGCTGATGGATTGGCAGCAGGCAACCTCCTTGTCTCCATCCTGAGTTCCCTTAGAGCTCACTGTCAATAGTGGCTATAGTGGCTGATGGCTTGATGACCATTCTTTGCTGACATGGCAGGTAACATTTTTCATCCACAGTGCCTCCCCTTGGTAATAAGTTCAACAAATGTTTGGGAGGCTTTTTATGACAAATTTTGTCCCACAGCGCCAAGACGGCTCATTCCTAGATCAGGCAAGGATTCTGCTGATATGCCACTCAATGTGCTGATCTTTTTTGGATCGGGCCCTGTTGATAATCTAAAATTCTTTGGCTCTTCTATCTTACTAGTCTATTATGATCCAGGAAATGTTTTACCTTGTTGCTTCTTCCCATATCTAGATGTGCACTATTACAATTACTTTATGTGGAGTTTTTTATATATAATCAACAGTCTCAAGACTTTTAGCCGTCATTAATTTTGCTGGAGTCCTGGTTACACATTGGGTAATGCAAAAGACAATCTTATAAACTAGACAGGATAAGTAATAAAGTCATAGTGCAGCAGAGAGAGACACAAAGAATAAACAATTTGGAAACAAAGAGAACAAATTAAAACAATAATTAGTATAACTAGTTGTAATCTGGTTGCAGTAAACCATCAAGTCTGCAAGGGAGTCAGCTGGAGAAGAGAAATTCTGGAATGATCAGGTAGAGAGAAAAAGATACATGTTTTATCTTTGTTTACAAAGGTATACTTATCAACTTGTGTGGGTCACAGCATAAGAGGAAAGGTTTTTCTGGAAAACAAAGATTAAAAGTCAGTATATTTCAGGACTTCCCTGGTGGTGCAGTGGTTAAGAATCTGCCTGCAGGCTTCCCTGGTGGCGCAGTGGTTGAAAGTCTGCCCGCTGATGCAGGGGACATGGGTTCGTGTCCCGGTCTGGGAGGATCCCACATGCCGCGGAGCGGCTGGGCCTGTGAGCCATGGCCACTGAGCCTGCGCGTCTGGAGCCTGTGCACCACAGCGGGAGAGGCCATGACAGTGAGAGGCCCGCGTACTGCAAAAAAAAAAAAAAAAAAAATCTGCCTGCCGTTGCAGGAGGCACGGGTTTGAGCCCTGGCCCAGGAAGATCCCACATGCTGCAGAGCAACTAAGCCCACGCGCACAACTACTGAGCCTGAGTGCCACAACTACTGAAGCCTGCACACCTAGAGCCCATGATCTGCAACAAGAGAAGCCACCACAATGAGAAGCCAGAGCACCGCAATGAAGAGCAGCCCCCACTCGCCGCAACTAAAGAAAGCCCAAGTGCAGCAATGAAGACCCAACGTGGCCAAAAATGAATAAATAAACAAATAAATAATCTTATTTTAAAAAAGTATATTTCAGAAAAAGTCATAAAATTATAAATCATATTTATCAGTTCATTCAGTACCATGTAATTAATTCCTGATGATCTGGATGAAATCGGGTTTTCCATTAGAGTTTTGTAAATTTTTTACCCAGTTTAGTGGTATGATCTAAAAGTTATCAGAACTTATATTTGTAAAAAAAAGTTCTTTTTATGAATTTTCTTTGATATCTTCATTTTATGAGTATCAGAGTAAAACAGTGACTGTGTATAAACAGCAAAAGACTACATGGTGAAAGATCTGGTCACCGTGAAATTGACGAGAAACTTGGATATTTCTTGGACATACATTTGAAGATAATAACTAGAATTGTGACTGATAACATTATCCCAGAGCATATCAGATTTTTAAGAATCCCATGTAAATTTTAGAATATCTGTATTAATGACATTTATCCATACAATATAACCAAAAGTTCATCTCCAATCATTTGACAATGCTTCTTAGGTAATTTAACATACCAAATAAACCAAATAATATTAATTTAATATTCCTCTCTGAGATGTCTCAGGGTTCCTTTGAAGCACCTCAGAGTTAGCTAGAGGTCAAAATAACTTGTTAGAATTTGATATTTGAGAAGTTTGTCAAAAATATCAAAAAGGTCTCAAAACACTTGATCAGATAGGATCATAGATCACTGTAGAACAATACTTATTCACTTAACCAAAGTGACAAAAGATTTAAGAAACAGAAAACCAAGTACAGATCACTGAAAGGCAAAAGAACTCACACAACCTGTTATCAAAAGCAGTATTCCAAGAAAACTTTGTTCTCTTAACAAAGAGATAGGAACCAAGTCCAGTCTTGTACCAGCCTACTTTTAATAACAAAGCCCATTTACCTAATTAAATTTAGTCTAATTCCAGCCTGACTATGTACAAAACTTCTTTTACAGGGCTCCCTTTCTGCAAACCTTCCACAACTTTTTGTGTCCATATTAGTTTGTCCCTTATTTTTTTTATCCAGAAATAACCAGCTTTAGGACAGAATTATTCTTTCCCCTTAACAAAATATATTTCCATACCTTCTTTTGCTGAAAACACACATCCTACTTCTTTGTATATGGAAATGTTCCCCTTATTATCTTTAGTAGCTTTAATTACATACTACAAATTTTAACCCTTAAAAATCTTAATCTTTAGCAAAAACCAACAAGCAGCAAGTAATTGTAAACTGTTTGTCATACTAGCATTTTCTGATTGGAGTATCCCATAACCTCTGAAACATATAATTTCTTTCCTCAATGAGGTACAATATACGTGTCTAATAAACCCAAATACCTTTAGTTTCCCTCTTGTAAGGAGACAAAAGTAGGTAAATTTAGACCTGTTGAGCAATTAAGGTTCCAGTATCTTATCTTATTTGAAGTGACCTAGATATTCAGTGAATTTCCATCAATTAGCAAAACTCTTTACCAAAATCTGGAGAAACTAGATTAGACAGACGTACCCAAAGCGTAAGTATTCCTAAAGAGCTCACCTGAAAATTCTTATCTCATTTACATTTATTTTATAACCTATGAAAATATTACCAGACCAAGCTAATTTTGTTGTTGTTATTGACAAACTCTGTAACAGAAATATCATGAACGTATTGACATTCAGGATACCTAGGTACAATAAAAGTAAAACACGTCTATATTGATTAAACCAGTAAGCTTAAACTAGCTTAAGCTAGCATACCAGATGTTGATTTAATATTGTATTTCCTAGATCAGGTGAACCTGAAATTTAGTCTGGCCAGGTTCTTTCATATTTAGAAATGTTTAGTTTGTAAGTGCTTACCTTTAAGTCAATTAAATAGAGCTCTTTTATACATTTAATTTTGATAATATTTTCCAGAGGTACAGACATCACATATAATGTACATACAGCCATATAAACAGGCAAAACTAGAGATCTCATAGCTTCACTTTAAAAACTTTTTTATGGGGAATTCCCAGGTGGTCCAATGGTTAGGACTCTGCCCTTTCACTGCCTGGGGCCGGGGTTCAGTCCCTGGTTGGGGAACTAAGATCCCGCAAGCTATGTGGCATGGCTAAAAAATAAATACATATATAAATGAATTTTAAAAATAAAAACTTAGTTATGAATCAGGTATTACAATTTAAACTTACTATTTTATAAATAACAGTTGGAATAAATTAAATTTGCTTGCTCAGATGACTAAGACTTTACTGTTTGTGGAAAAGACTTTTATGATTTGTATTTGTCCTTGATAAACCCTTAAGGAGGGTATGAATTAGATTTTGGTTGAGGGAGCCTTTCTACTGGTTTGAGTTTAAAAGGCCACCTTTTCCCTTTTTTCCCATTGGTTTCAGGTTCTACCTGATTGAGCTAATTCGGTTCAGTCTCAGGTCACTGCGGGCTGTATTTACATTTCTGATTTGTAGAGATTTGCAAGACAAAGACAGTTGCTTTTAATTCCCCAGAGAACTGGTCTGTCACATAAATGATATTAAAAGATTGATTTGCCCAAATGTATTTTCTTTAATTTGTTTTTCTATATCAGTGAGAAGATTTCCAACTAAACTGAAATTTCAGAGCTCTGTGTTTTAGAACTTTAGGGTGGGTTTAATTTATCATGCCTTCAAAAACTCGTATAAGGCATTCAACAAAGGCTCTCTTTTTGAGTACACAAGTTAGACCCAGAGCAAAATCTCTATTATTATTAGCCCCCGAATATTAGCTCTCGGCTTTACTTTATCTTATATGGGCTCAGGTAACCCTATTTGTTTTCTTTAGTATGTTTAATTAATATTTCCCTAGGGGAAGATTCATATGCCCTCTTTTATAATACCAAGCAGGGGAAGCATTCCCCAGTGAAACATGCCTATCCCACAATATAATTAAGCAAAAGTGATGTAACAATCTTGTCGTGGTCCGAACGCAGGTTGGAAAATAATTTCCAGACATAAGGCAGAATGTAAAGAAGATAGAATTTATTAGAGGGAAGGGTCACTGCCAGAACAGCAGGCCAACTTCCTTGTAGTCTGGGAGAGTTGAGCCTGAACATGTGCTATTGATCAGTTTTTGTAGGCGTTGCCCAGGTGGGCTCAGGAATTTCGTAACTTTGGCAACATGGTGGGGAGGGTGATTAAGAGTCCAGTAGCGGGTGTAACGCTGAAACTTTTTCAGGCAGGGATGTCCTTTGTCCTTGAAGCACCATTGTCCTTGGAGCATCACCTGTCTTATATAAAGCCCATTTAAATATACCAATTTTTATAAATTTTCATCTCAATTTTATCAACTTTTATACTTTTAATGTTAGTTTCCATTCAGATCCAATCAACAAGTGTTGGTCTTACAAGGAGTCCTAGAAGCCTTTCTTTATATCCTGACCTTTTCATCTATTTTTGTATAAAAGGTTCTGGAGGGGTTGAGCCAAGGTACTCTGGCCCTTTTGTCAATCCTTTAACTTGATTAATTGGCCTAAATATCGCCCCAAGTAATTGTTGATCAGGTATCTCTGTAATTTTTTCCCAGCCTTTTAAATATATATATAACTGGGGTAAATAAAGAAGACTTCTTTGGAGCCCTTTATTGTTGGGGGTCAATAGGGGGGTCCCTTTGGCCCATCCAACCTTAGGTAGTATTGTATCAAACCTTTGATTTAATCCCATTAACATCTGTTTTATTTATCCCATTTTAAAATAACCATCTAAAGATTTCTTTATCCATTTGAAATAAGTCCCTTTAAAATTTCTACCTTGTTGGGAAAAAGTGTCTATACTTTCCCTTCAGTTTTTTTTCCTTATTTTCCTTTTAATCAACCTAATTAACATTAATTAGTCTAATGTTTTTATTAGCATCTGTAAGATCTGCTGAGGAGAAGAGGAGGACACAAATAAGGCTTCCCAAACTGGTTTTTCTTGCTTGTTTTAAACTAAGGGAGCTCTTAAGTTAACCATTTTATATATATATAAATTTAATATAATTTGATTAATTTTCCTCACAGGTACCAATAAAATAGCTGTTTATAATGAGAGGTCTATAGAAATTTACCAATTTAGAGTTTTTTCAGTTTGAAGGATCCATCATTTGGCTATTAATGAGATATATCTTAATAGTGATTCAAACCAACGAGACACAAGAGGGTTCCCCACAAGAGAGTGTTAAGGATGCTGCCTAAACAAGATCCAGAAAGTTTACTCCAAAAAATACTTTAAGAAAGTAAAGGCCTTTGTTGTACAGGCTGACACAATGAAGGTTAAGATGGCAAAAAGCCCCTGAGACTTGGTACAGTCACACAAAAGACTGCTCAGAATCCCAGTCTATTCAGCTGGCTGCCAAATGTATACCGTATGTGTACCATTTTCATGGCAGAGACCAAATTCTCAAAATACACACAGGCTCATGCACACACACAACTCCGAAGATCAGGTAGAACATTTACATGTCAAAGACAAAGGAAGAGAAATGCAAGTTCCCCCTAGAAGGGCTTTGTTTCTCTAAGGTCAGAATTCTGAAAAGATGTTTTATCAAGACAGTTTTTTCTAACTCAGCTGTGTACACTATAAAATAGCCCCATTTTAGTCATTTTCAGGGCAAAATTTTCTTTAGTTCCCAATTAAGCAAGTACTTGTAAGTGTAAGTTTTGTATGTACATAAACCTTTCCAGGGTATTGGAGGCTGGCAATATGTTGTCCCGTTTTCTTTTGTTTTGAAAACCTTGCTCCCCATTCTGAGGTTGGTTTGTTGGAATAAAATCAAAATCACTTGTGAGAATAATGTGATGGGCCAATGTGCTGCTTGTAAGCTTAACTGCTCTACATTTTACCCCAGAGTCATTTCAGCTCCTCTATGTGTCTTGGGTTCTTCCTCTGTTTTTATAAGACCACCATGGGTGCCCAGATCATGGAATGGCCAGTTCTTAGACCACCATGGGTGCTCAGATCATGGAATGGCCAGTTCTTATTCATGTCCCTGGCAGAGCAAGCTTTAATTAAAATGAATGGGTTTCCCTATAGGGACTGCTGCATGGTGTGAGGACTTGCTTCCACCACTTTTGCGAGTTTCTCAATTACCTGAGGAAGCAATTGCTGGCTGAGAGGAGATGTCCCCTTCTTCAGAGCTGAAAGCTCTCATACGATTTCAGTTTCATTCCAGCAAACTCTATTAAGGTAGCCAATTCAAGGAAAAATGATGGGTCAGTCTTCCCCCTAATTACCCAGTCCAACCTATTCAGTGTTCTTTTAAATGACCAAAGTCTTCCCAGTCTTTCACCTGAGGATAAAACCACCGCGTTTAAACTGAGCAAAATCTTTCTCAGTGTCTTTCACAGAGGATAGCCCAGGTACTTCTTCTTGAAACTAAATTTCAAGGACAACCTACTCCTCCAGAGAGGAGTTTAACACCACTGAATAAAATTTAGGATTATCAACAAATAATGGGAGATCCATGAACCAGGATAGACTCACCCAAATATGCCTGGACTCTCCGAGGAGGTAGGCAGGACCAAGAGACTTCTGCTTGTACCAGGCTCCAGATCCTCGTAGAGTTCAGGCAAAGGAGGGAGATCTGCTCTGGGTCCCTTTGTGGTTGCCAAAACTGTTGACTGAAAAAAAATACACAACCTAAAAGTTGAGAATTATGTTTTATAAGGAAGATTTTCTGAGAACTAAAGCTTGGAAAACAGTCTCTCAGATCACTCTGAGGGACTGGGCTGAAGACGTAAGGGAAGAGCCAGGATATATAGGAGTTTTGCAACAAAAACCAGGTAGTCAGGATATCAAAAGATTACTGTTAAGTAAAGAAAACCAGACATCTCAAGTTAATGAATTTAGTGCTTTTCTATGCTGGGAAGATATGAGTCTGGGCTCATTGAAATCATTCCTTTAATATGCACCTTAGCTATCTAGGGCCAATATCCTGTTCTCTCCATCCTGAATACCCTCAGGGTGCACAGTTGAAGGTGGCTGCAGTGGCTGAGGGATTGGCAGCAGGCAACCTCTTTGTCTCCATCCTGAATTTCCTTAGAGCTCACTGTCAGTAGTGGCTGTAGTGGCTGTAGTGGCTGATGTCTTGATGAACACAGTATCCTTTGTTTGTAGATATGGCAGGTAACATTTTTCATCTACTGCTGCACCCCACAGGCCAGCAAGTTCTATAGTTGCCCAGCCTCAAGACCTAAGAAAGAGGCCACAGTCAGCAACAGAGACATCAATGGTTTATTAGATAGGGGATCTTACATGTCCAAAGCAAGATCCCGAGCAACAGCCTACTGTATACGGCAGATGGCAGGCAGGACATGGTCACAGCCCTTGCTATGGGAGTGGGTGTATTACCAGTTATAGGCGGAATTGATTTCAGGTTGGCTCTTTGGTTACCAGGAAAAACAGCAGAAGGGCATGTTCCTCAGAGCCTCTTTGATAAACTTGCAGAGTAGAGCCATTCTGATCTAAAGATTAGAACAATCACTAGGTAGGGTGGGATGAGAGAGTATGGGGGTTAGGGGGTGGGGGGCTGGGTTGTGGGGAACAAGCATATAGACAGTTACTGATTAGGCTCTATGGCTAAGAGGGAAGATCAGTCATGTGAGTAGGGTGTAGGTCAAGCAGGGGCTGGTCAAGGAGGGGTGTAGACAGCAAGAGAACTGCCATCTTGCATGGTTTCCAGGAAAACAAAAGTGTGAGAGGATTTCTTAACCATTGTCATTTTCTAGCAGCTCAGGTAAAGTTCAACATTGTTCTTCCTTATCCCTGCCCGCCCCATTCACAGTTCCCATTGCTTAGAGCAGCAGATTTGTGCTGGATGTTAAGAAATCTGTCCCTTCATTAATAGCCTCTCAGGGGTGTGAGGCTGCTTAGACCTTTCTACATTATGTGAGGAGAATTGACATCTCCTGGGGGTTTGTTTGAAAGGTCCAGCTTCCAGGCTCAACTGTGAGCCACTAGTGGGGATGGAAGTGTAGGCCTTCAACCTCAGCAGCTTCACTTCTGCAGGCTTCTTCTGCCCTCAGCTCTGTGCCTCTGAGGGTGAGGAGTTGGTTGCCCAGATAACTTGGCCCTCAGGTGATCAATTCACCCCAGCATGGCTGCAGGTGCTTGACCATCTTCCCCTTTCCATCCTCCTACTTAACTGTACTTAGTTGCTAAGTCAGTGTTTAGTAGGGCTGGGTTGGTGTTTAAGGTGAGGGTTTTGGCCATTTTGGTGAGTTACTCAGTTCTCTTGGGTCTCTCCCATGTAAAATATTGTTAAACTTTTGTTTGATTTTCTGCTGTTAATCTGTCCCATGTCAGCTTAATTCTTAGACCAGCCAGAAGAACCTAGAAGGGTAGAGGAAAAGTTTTTCTTCCCTGACAGGATAAATGTACCTCCCAGGTAATTCTAATGGGCACCCAGGGGTGAGACCCAATGCTCTCAATGTTCACTAAGAACAGTGCTTCTCAAGCTGCAGTGTGCCTAGGGGATCTCGTCCAAATGCAGATTCTCATCAGCAGGCCTGGGGTGGGGCCTGGCATTTCTATCAGGTTCCCACAGGGTACCAGTGCGGTGGTTTTGGGGATCACACTTAAAAGTAGTGAAGTCTAGAACAGAACAATGGCTCCACAGCAGAATCCCAGGGGAGCTTTAAAAGTTACCAATGGCTAGGCCCCATCCCTCATTGTGAAGTAATTGTGTGGAGCGAGGCTCAGGCACTAGGAATTTTAAATGCTCCTTTAGGTGATTCCAATGTGCAGCCAGAGTTGAGAACTGCTGATCTAAAATGATGGGATGCAGTACTTTTAATAGTGTTGATATCATTCCATGCCTTACCTCCCTTGCTGCTGTCTTTTTGCTCCAAACTGAGCCTTCTAAATGCCCCATTTGAGGTTCCAGGATAATCTATGGAAGCCAGAAGTTCCTAAACCACCTTTGTGCATCCCTTATTCCTCCTTCTTCCCAGAAGTGTTCATCAGTGAGTCCCTCCTCATTAGTCTGGACAGGTACAAGGTATTAAAGCACTCCCTGAGATAAAGTTTTTGAGAATGATGTGCCATCCTGATAGAGGTTTGAGTGGTGGATAGGTGCAGAGTCAAAGTCCTCTTTCATCCTACCATCTCCACTGTGGGCTGCAGCACATTTGGGGGCTTGCTTCTCACTTTCTCCCCTCCGCCCAACGCAGAGCAGGGGCCTGTATAGCTCTACCTGACCTCCTCTTGGTCCAGGAGTCCTATCCATGGCATCTGGACCCACTTCAGTGATGCTGACTGGCACTGGCCCAGTGCCACATGCTGCTCAGCTGGATACTCCCTGGGGTGGTGGGGTCCACCTCCCTGCTGGTCTAACCTTGAATCACACTTTTGTAGTCATTTAGCCTCTGACCTGGTCAACAATTCCAGAGCCAATATAGCCTATCAGATGGGTAACCCTACCCTCAGGCCTCAGATTCTCCCCTATCCCTGTCACTGCATAAGGAATCCAACCAAATTTTGAGATAGGATTACCAACTCTGCTTTACCATTAGCTCCCTGCTTCCCAATCCTTGTCACCTCTCCCAGAGTCTCCAATTATTTCTAGGACTGTCTTAATACATAAAAGCTACTCAAAGCAAAATTTGTTGGAAATCAATTTTATTCATTAAGGTATACAATTAGGGCACTTCTAGTGATGAAGGAAAATCAAACAACAATGGGATACATTGCACTGAAAAGGGGGTTTTCTCTGCTGAAGCCATTATTGGAATGAGTGCCATTAATTTTATAAAAAAAGGTATCATATGCAGAAAGGCTCTAACAACCACTTTAGGTGATTTGGAGCCTTTAGTGGTTATGAAGTGTGGAAACTGAGGATGGAGAGGCCTGTTGCAGTGTGCCCATTCCCAGACCTGGAATGGGAGAGATCTTTGAAACTGCACTTATCAGGTGGCTTTGATCCTCCCAGTCCTAGAGATAAAGACAAGATGAGGGAGATATTAATATTATTATTTATACTTATGCAGCTTACATTTGGGGACTCTTTTGTAAATTGCTTAAGGCACTACTGATTTATATGTAATTTCACTTCTCGTAGCATCACTTCTGGGTGGAGGATAAAGGCTTTAGGTAGTTCCAAGAGTGCTCATTAAGCCAAGTCTAGTGGGAACAAATGTTCCCTTTACAGTTTGGCTTTTATGGGAAATTACATCTTTAGTAGAAGCTTGTGTGCTTTAGTGACCTAGGATGGTGGTTTTTGAAAGATTTCCCTGTTGAAAACATATATGGAGAATGTATTGGAGGGAGTCACAGGCAGCTTGGAAAAGTGATGGCCTGGATTATGGTTTTGACAGAGGGTCTCCACTAGGAAAAAAGGTGATTCAAATATATATCACCATTATTATTTTTTTAATAAGTTTATTTATTTATTTTTGGCTGCTTTGCGTCTTCGTTGCAGTGCACGGGCTTCTCATTGCAGTGGCTTCTCTTGCTGTGGAGCACGGGCTCTAGGCACGCGGGCTTCAGTAGTTGTGGCACGTGGGCTCTAGAGCTCAGGCTCAGTAGTTGTGGTACACGGACTTAGTTGCTCCGTGGCCTGTGGGATCTTCCCGGACCAGTGCTCGAACCCGTGTCCCCTGCATTGGCAGGCGGACACTCAACCACTGCGCCACCAGGGAAGCCTTGATGCCTTTTTTTTAATAAAAAACAAAACAAAACACTTTTTTTTTGAAATACCTATAAATTCACTAGAAGTTTCAAAGAAATTTACACAGAGATTCCATGTGGCCTTTACCCAGCTTCCTCCAAAAATAACAGAGTTATAGTACAATATCAAAACCAGAAAATTGACAGTGGCACAAACCACAGAATGTATTCAGATTTCACCAGTTATATATGCACTCCTTAGAACGTGTTTCTGTATAGCTCTAAGTAATTTGATCACATGTGTAACCTCAAGATACTCAACTTACACCATCACTTCAACACTCCCTCATGATAATTCTTTATAGCCCCACCCACACATACCCTAATTCCCATCTCTAACCCTTGGCTACCACTACTCTCTTCTCCATTTCTATAATTATGCCATATATATATATATGATATTGGCTTTCTTCATTCAGCATAATTTTCCTTAGTATTCATCCAAGTTTTTGTGTATATCAGTAATTAATTCCTTTTTATTGCTGAGTCGTATTCCATGGTATGAATGTGTCAAAGTTTTTTAACCATTCACCCTTTGAAGGACATCTGAGTAGTTTCTGGTTTGGACAATAAATACAAATAAAACTGCTACAAATATTTGTGTGCAAGTTTCTGTGTGAAAATACATTTTTGTTTCTTTGGGATGATATATGCCTAAGACACAATTGCTAATCATAAGGTAATCCCATTTTTCAGTATTTATTTATTTTTTCGGCTGCACCACATGGCTTGCAGGAATCTCAGTTCCCTGACCAGTGATTGAACCCGGGCCACAGCAGTGAAAGCCTGGGGTTCTAACCACTAGGTGACCAGGGAACTCCCCTGTTTTTCAGTTTTAAGAGGAAATTCCAAATTATTTTCTAGATTGACTGCACCATTTAACAGCCTCACCAACAATGTATGAGTGATTCAGTTTCTCTGCATTCTCACTAATATTTAGTATCACTGTTTTTTATTTTAGCCATTCTGATAGGTATATAGTGATACCTCACTGTGGTTTTAATTTGCATTTCTCTAATGCCATATGATGTTGAATATTGTTTCATATACTTACTTGCAACAGAATCTCCTTCAGTAAAGTGTTAATGTCTTTTGCCTATTTTCTAATTTGATTGTTTGCTTTTTTATTGTTGATTTTTGAGAATTCTTTATATATTCTAGATACTAGCTCTTTGTCAGATATGTAGTTTGTAAATATTTTTCTCTCTTTTCATCTGCTGCACAGGGAGTTTTACAGAACAAAATTTTAAATTTTTTATAAGGTCTAATGTATCAATTTTTGCTTTATGGATTTCCTTTTATGGTTTGTGCTTTTGGTGTCAAGCCCAAGGACTTGACTTTTGGCCTAGTCCCAAGTCCCACAGATTTTCTCCTGCTCTTTTTCTAGAAAAAATATATAAATGGAGGTTCATTTTTTTGCCAATAGATTTTCAATTCCTTCAGCACCATTTATTGAAAATGAATACATTGGATTCCTTTTGCTACTTTGTTAAAAATTAGGCATATTTATGTAGATTTATTTCTGTGTTGTCCACCATTTTCCATTGATCTATGTATCTACCGCTCCACCAATCCCACAGTCTTAATTACTATAGCTTCTTTCTCAAAATTATTTTGTGTATTAAAAAAAAAAAGCAGCGCTTTGAGGAAGATGAGGTCACCACTGCAGTGGAGCCCGGGGACTCCCGCTTCTGCACCTGACTCACCACTGTTTGCTCTCATCCAGGAACAAGTCAGTCAGGAAGCTGCACCGCAGTCATAGCCTAGCGGAAAGACTTCCCTGGAGCCAGAGGTAGCGATTCACCGGATTAGAATCACCCTCACCAGCTGCAACACGAAGTCTTTGGAGAAGGTATGTGATGACCTAATCAGAGGCGAGAAGGAAAAGAATCTCAGAGTGAAAGGACAGTTTCGTACGCCTACCAAGACTCTGAAAATAACTACCAGGAAAACTCCTTGTCATGAAGGTTCCAAATGAGGATCCACAAGTGACTCATTGACCTGCACAGTCCTTCTGAGATTAAGCAGATCACTTCCATCAGTATTGAGCCAGGAGTCGAGGTTGAAGTCACCATTGCCGATGCTTAAATCAACATTTTTAATAAATTGATAATCCATTGTTAAAAAAAGAGAGCAAAATAAGCCCAAAACAAACAATAGGAAGAAAAAATAAAAAGCAGAAATAGATTGGAAAAAAGAAAACAATAGAGAAAATAAGTGAAATAAAAAGCTGGTTCTTTGCATACAAATGGCCACAGGCACATGAAAATTTGCCCAACAGTGTTAATTATTAGAGACATGCATTCAAAACTGCAATGAGGTATCACCTTACACTGGTCAGAATGGCCATCACCAAAAGACTACAAACTATAAATGTTGGAAAGGGTGTGGACAAAAGGGAACTATCCTACACTGTTGGTGGGACTGTTAAGTTTGTACAGCCACTATGGAAAACAGTATGGAGGTTCCTCAAATAACTAAAAATAGAGTTGCCATATGATCCAGCAATCCCACTCCTGGACATATAGCCAGGCAAATCTATAATTCAAAAAGTTACATGCACCCTTATGTTCATAGCACCACTATTCACAGTAGTATTCACCGGGAAACAACCTAAATGTCCCTTGACAGATGAATGGATAAAGAAGATGTGGTACCTGTATACAATGGATTACTACTCAGCCATAAAAAAGAGTGAAATAATACCATTTGCAGCAAGATGGATGGAAGTAGTGATTATCATACTAAGTGAAGTAAGCCAAAAAGAGAAAAACAAATACCATATGATATCACTTATATGTGGAATCTAAAATGTGACATAAATGAACTTTTTTTTGTGTGTGTGGTACACGGGCCTCTCACTGTTGTGGTGTCTCCCGTTGCGGAGCACAGGCTCCAGATGCACAGGCTCAGCGGCCATGGCTCACGGGCCTAGCCGCTCCACGGCATGTGGGATCTTCCTGGACCAGGGCACGAACCCATGTCCCCTGCATCGGCAGGTGGACTCTCAACCACTGCGCCACCAGGGAAGCCCTAAATGAGCTTTTATGAAACAGAAATGTACTCACAGACATAGAGAACAGAGTTGTGGTTGTAAAGAGGAAGTGGGGTGATGGCAAAGGGATGGAGTGGGAGTTTGGGGTTAGCAGATGAAAACTATTATATATAAAATGGATAAACCAACAAGGTCCTACTGTATAGGACAGGAAACTATATTCAATATTCTGTGATAAACCATAATGGAAAAGAATATTTTAAAAAAAGAATGTAAAGAACTGGTTCTTTGAAAAAATAAATCACAAATCACCAATATCAGGATTGAAATAAGGAATATCACAACAGATTCTGCAGCTGTTAAAGGATAATTAGGGAATAGTGTAAACAACTTCACAATCATAATTTGACAATTTAGAAGAAAGGGATTAAAATTCCTAAGAAACCACAGACTAACATAACTCAGCCAAGATGAAATAGATAGCCTAAATAGCCTATAACTATTAAAGAAGTTGAATCTATCATTTAAAATCTCCCCCCAAAAAGAAATCCCACATTAAGATGGCTTCATTGGAGTTTTAACAAACATTCAGAGAAGAATTAACATTAATTTTACATAATATCTTCCAGAATATAGAAGAGGAGGGCACTTTCCAATTTGTTTTATGAGGTCGCTGTTTCCTTACTACCAAAACTCAACTAAGAGAGCACAATAAAAAAAATATAGAAAATTAGAAGACCAGAATCTCTCATACAGTCAAACACAAAATCCTCAACAAAATTTTAGCAAGTTGAGCCCAACAGACTATAAAAAGGACAATATTCCCTGACAAAGTGGAATAAATTTCAGGTGTACAAGGCTAGTTTAATATGTGAAATCAATCCATGAAATCCATTATATCACAAACTAAAGAAGAAAATTCATATGATAATATCAATTGATGAAGAAAAGGAATTGAACAAAATTTAACACTCTTTCATGATAAAAAATTTTTCTCAGACTTCATATTAAAATTTTCTTGAAGTGGGCTTCCCTGGTGGCGCAGTGGTTGAGAGTCCGCCTGCCAATGCAGGGGACACAGGTTCGTGACCCGGTCTGGGAAGATCCCACATGCCCTGGAGCGGCTGGGCCCGTGAGTCATGGCCACTGAGCCTGCGCGTCCGGAGCCTGTGCTCCGCAATGGGAGAGGCCACAACAGCGAGAGGCCCGCGTACCACAAAAAAAAAAAAAAAAAAAAAGAAAAAAAAATTTCTTGAAGTAAGTACTTAGATTTTTTTCCGTGTGTGGGCATAAGTTTCTATTTCTATTTTATTTATTTATTTATTTATTTATTTATTGGCTGTACCATGCAGATGCAGAACTTCCCTGCCCAGGGATCAAACCCATACTCCCTGCATTGAAAACATGGAGTCTTAACCACTGGGCCACCAGAGAAGTCCCCATTTCTCTTATTTTTTTAGATTTTATTTTTATTTTATAATTTAATTTTTATTTTATTTATTTATTTATTTAGTTTTTGTGGTATGCGGGCCTCTCCCTGCTGTGGCCTCTCCCACTGCGGAGCATAGGCTCTGGATGCACAGGCTCAGCGGCCATGGCTTACGGGCCTAGCCGCTCCACGGCATGTGGGATCCTCCCAGAATGGGGCACGAACCTGTGTCCCCTGCATCGGCAGGCGGACTCTCAACCACTGCGCCACCAGGGAAGCCCTAATTTTTATTTTATATTGGGGTATAGCTGGTTTACAAAGTTGTGTTATTTTCAGGTGTACAGCAAAGTGGTTTAGTTATACATATATCCATGTTTTTCAGATTTTTTTCCCATATGGGTTATTACAGAATATTGAGTAGAGTTCCCTGTGTTATACAATAGGCCCTTGTTGATTATCTATTTTATATGTAGTAGTGTGTATATGTTACTCCCAAACTCCTAATTTATCCATTCCCCCACCCTTCTCCTTTGGTAACCATAAGTTTGTTTTCCATGTCTGTGAGTTGGTTTCCATTTTGTAAATAAGTTCATTTAAATCACCTTTTTCAGATTCAACATATATGTGATATCATATGATATTTGTCTTTCTTTTTCTGACTTATTTCACTTAGTATGATAATCTCTAGGTCCATCCATGTTGCTACAAATGGCATTATCTCATTTTTTTAAAAGATATTTTGATGTGTACCATTTTAAAAGTCTTTAGGGAACTTGTTACAATATTGTTTCTGTTTTATGGTTTTGTATTTTTGTTGTTTTGTGGGGTTTTTTGGCCACGAGGCATGCGGGATCTTAGCTCCCTGACGAGGGATTGAACCCTCACCCCCTGCATTGGAAGGCGAAGTCTTAACCACTGGACCACCAGGGAAGTCCTTATTTCATGCGTTTTTTTTTTTAATGGATGAGTAATATTCCATTGTATACATGTACCACATCTTCTTTATCCATTTCTCTTGATGGATATTTAGGTTTCTTCCATGTCCTGGCTGTTGTAAATAGTGCTACAATAAACAGTGGGGTGCATGAATGTTTTTGAAGTATGGTTTTCTCTGGATATGTGCCTAGGACTGAAATTGCTGGATCATATGGTAACTCTATTTTTAGTTTCTAAGAAACCCCCATACTGTTCTCCATAATGGTTGTACCAATTTACATTCCCACCAATAGTCTAAGAGAGTTCCTTTTCTCCACACCCTCTCCAGCATTTATTGTTTGTAGACTTTTTAATGATGGCAATTCTGATCAATGTAAGGTGACGCCTCATTGTACTTTTGATTTGCATTTCTCCAATAATTAGAGATGCTGAGCATCTTTTCATATAATTTTTGGCCATCTGTATGTCTTCTATGAAGAAATGTCTATTTAGATCTTCTGTCCTTTTTTTTTTTTTTTTTTTTGTGGTATGTGGGCCTCTCACTGTTGTGGCCTCTACCGTTGTGGAGCACAGACTCCGGACATGCAGGCTCAGTGGCCATGGCTCACGGGCCTAGCCACTCCATGGCATGTGGTATCTTCCTGGACCGGGGCACAAACTCGTGTCCCCTGCATTGGCAGGTGGACTCTCAACCATTTCACCACAAGGGAAGCCCTTCTGCCCATTTTTTGATTGGGTTTTTTTTGTCTGTTTGTTTTTATTTTTTTGTTTTGATATTGTCCTGCATGAGCTGTTTGTATATTTTGGAGATTAACCCCTTGTTGGTTGCTTCGTTTGCAAATATTTTCTCCCATTCTGTGGGTTGTCTTCTCATTTTCTTTATTGTTTCCTAAGCTATATAAAAGCATTTAAGTTTAATTAGGTCCCAGTTGATTATTTTTGTTTTTATTTTCATTTCTCAAGGAGGTGGATCAAAAAAACGTTGCTGAGATTTATATGAATGAGAGTTCTGCCTATGTTGTCCTCTTAAGAGTTTTACAGTATCTGGGCTTACATTTAGGACTCTAATCCATTTTGAGTTTATTTTTGTGTATGGTGTTAGGGAGTGTACTAATTTCATTCTTTTACATGTAGCTGTCCAGTTTTCCCAACACCACTTATTGAAGAGGCTGTCTTTTCTCCATTGTATATTCTTGCCTCCTTTGTCAAAGATAAGGTAACCATATGAGCATGGGTTTACCTCTGGGCTTTCTCTATTGCTCCATTGATCTATATTTCAGTTTTTGTGCCAGTACCATACTGTTTTGATGACTCTAGCTTTAGAGTATAGTCTGAAATCAGGGAGCCTGCTTCCTTCAGCTCTGTTTTTCTTTCTCAAAATTTGCTTTGACTATTCATGGTCTTTTGTGTTTCCATACAAATTGTAAAATTTTTTGTTCTAGTTCTGTGAAAAGTGCCATACATAATTTGACAGGGATTCTATTGAATCTGTAGTTTGCTTTAGGCAGTATAGTCATTTTCATTATATTGATTCTTCCAGCCCAAGAACATGGTATATCTCTCCATCTGTTTGTATCATTTTTTATTTCTTTCAGCAGTATCTTATAGTTTTCTGTATACAGGTCTTTCGCCTTCTTAAGTAGGTTTATTCCTAGGTATTTCATTCTTTTTCTTGCAATGATACATAAGATTGTTCCTTTAATTTCTTTTTCTGAATTTTCCTTGTTATTGTATAGAAATGCAAGAGATTTATGTGTATTAATTTTTTATCCCACAACTTTGCTGAATTCACTGATGAACTCTAGGAGTTTTTTGGTAGCATCCTTAGGGTTTTCTATGTATAGTATCATGTCATCTGCAAACAGTGACAGTTTTACTTATTTTCCAGTTTGGATTCATTTATTTCTTTTTCTTCTCTAACTGCTGTGGCTAAAACTTCCAAAACTATGTTGAATTGTGGTGCTGAGAGTGGGCAACCTTGTCTTGCTCCTGATCTTAGTGGAAATGATTTCAGTGTTTCACCATTGAGAAAGATGTTGGCTGTGCGTTTGTCATATATGACCTTTATTATGTTGAGGTAAGTTCCTTCTATGTCTACTTTCTGCAGGGTTTTTATCATAAATGGGTGTTGAATTTTGTCAAAAGGTTTTTCTGCATCTATTGCAGTGATCATATGGTTTTTCTCCTTCAATTTGTTAATATTGTGTATCACATTGTTTGATTTGTGTATATTGAAGAATCCTTGCATTCCTGGGATAAACCCCATTTGATCATGGTATATGATCCCTTTAATGTGTTGTTGGATTCTGTTTGCTAGTATTTTGTTGAGGATTTTTACGTCTATATTCATCAGTGATATTGGTCTGTAATTTTCTTTTTCTGTAGTTTCTTTGTCTGCTTTTGGTATCAGGGTGATGGTTGCCTCATAGAATGGGTTTGGGAGTGCTCCTTCCTCTGAAATTTTTTGGAAGAGTTTGAGAACGATGGGTATTAGCTATTCTCTAAATGTTTCATAGAATTCACCTGTGAAGCCACCTGGTCCGGGACTTTTGTTTCCTGGATTTTAAATTACTGTTTCAATTTCATTACTTGTGATTTGTCTGTTCATATTTTCTATTTCTTCCTGGTTCAGTCTTGGAAGGTTACATCTTTCTAAGAATTTGTCCATTTCTTCCAGGTTGTCCATTTTATTGGCATAGAGCTGCTTGTAGTAGTCTCGTAGGATGCTTTGTATTTCTGCGGTGTCTGTTGTAACTACTCCTTTTTCATTTCTAATTTTATTGATTTGAGTCCTCTCCCTCTTTTTCTTGGTGAGTCTGGCTAATGGTTTCTCAATTTTGTTTATCTTCTCAAAGAACCAGCTTTTAGTTTTATTGATCTGTGCTATTGTTTTCTTTGTTTCTATTTCATTCATTTCTGCTCTGATCTTTATGATTTCTTTCCTTCTGCTAACTTTGTGTTTTGTTTTTTCTTCTTTCTCTAGTTCCTTTAGGTGTAAGGTTAGATTGTTTATTTGAGATTTTTCTTGTTTCTTGAGGTTGGATTGTATTGCTATAAACTTCCCTCTTAGAACGGCTTTTACTGCATCCCATAGGTTTTGGGACATCATATTTTCATTGTCATTTGTTTTTAGGTATTTTTTTTTATTTCCTCTTGGTTTATTCAGTGGTCTCTTAGTTATTAAGTAGTGTATTATTTAGCCTCCATGTGTTTGTATTTTTTACAGATTTTTTCCTGTAATTGATGTGTAGTGTCATAGCATTGTGGTTGGAAAGGATACTTGATACGATTTCAATTTTCTTAAATTTGCCAAGGTTTAATTTGTGACCCACGATATGATCTATCCTGGAGAATGTTCCATGAGCACTTGAGAAGAAAGTGAATTCTCTTGTTTTTGGATGGAATATCCTATAAATATCAATTAAGTCCATCTTGTTTAATGTACCATTTAAAGCTTGTGTTTCCTTATTTATTTTCATTTTCGATATCCCTTGGTAAAAGTGGGGTGTTACAGTCCCCTACTATTATTCTGTTACTGTCAATATCCCCTTTTATGACTGTTAGCATTTGCCTTATGTACTGAGGTGCTCCTATGTAGGGTGCATAAATACTTACAATTGCTATATCTTCTTGGATTGATCCCTTGATCATTATGTAGTGTCCTTCTTTGTCTCTTGTAATAGTCTTTATTTTAAAGTCTATTTTGTCTGATATGAGAATTGCTACTCCACCTTTCTTTTGATTTCCATTTGCATGGAATATCTTTTTCCATCCACTCACTTTCAGTCTGTATGTGTCCCTAGGTCTGAAGTGGTCTCTGGTATATAAGAGTCTTTTTTTTGGTATCCATTTAGCCAGTCTATGCTTTTTTTTTTTTTTCATCTTTATTGGAGTATAATTGCTTTACAATGGTGTTAGTTTCTGCTTTATAACAAAGTGAATCAGTTATACATATACATATGTTCCCATATCTCTTCTGCCTTGCGTCTCTCTCCCTCCCACCCTCCCTATCTCACTCCACTAGGTGGTCACAAAGCACCGAGCTGATCTCCAAGTGCCATACGGCTGCTTCCCACTAGCTATCTATTTTACATTTCATAGTGTATATATGTCCATGCCACTCTCTCGCTTTGTCACGGCTTACCCTTCCCCCTCCCCATATCCACAAGTCCATTCTCTAGGAGGTCTGTGTCTTTATTCCTGTCTTACCTTTAGGTTCTTCATGACATTTTTTCCCCCTAAATTCCATATATATGTGTTAGCATATGGTATTTGTCTTTCGCTTTCTGACTTAGTTCACCATGTATGACAGACTCTAGGTCTATCCACCTCATTACAAATATCTCAATTTCGTTTCTTTTTATGGCTGAGTAATATTCCATTGTATATATGTGCCACATCTTCTTTATCCATTCATCCGATGATGGACACTTAGGTTGTTTCCATCTCCTGACTATTGTTAATAGAGCTGCAATGAACATTTTGGTACATGACTCTTTTTGAATTATGGCTTACACAGGGTATATGCCCAGTAGTGGGATTGCTGGGTCATGTGGTAATTCTATTTGTAGTGTTTTAAGGAACCTCCATACTGTTCTCCATAGTGGCTGTACCAATTCACATTCCCACCAGCAGTGCAAGAGTATTTCCTTTTCTCCACACCCTCTCCAGCATTTATTGTTTCTAGATTTTTTGATGATGGCCATTCTGACTGGTGTGAGATGATATCTCATTGTAGTTTTGATTTGCATTTCTCTAATGATTAATGATGTTGAGCATTCTTTCATGTGTTTGTTGGCAGTCTGTATATCTTCTTTGGAGAAATGTCTATTTAGGTCTTCTGCCCATTTTTGGATTGGGTTGTTTGTTTTTTTCTAATTGAGCTGCATGAGCTGCTTGTAAATTTTGTAGATTAATCCATTGTCAGTTGTTTCATTTGCAAATATTTTCTCCCATTCTGAGTGTTGTGTTTTGGTCTTGTTTATGGTTTCCTTTGCTGTGTAAAAGCTTTTAAGTTTCATCAGGTCCCATTTGTTTATTTTTGTTTTTATTTCCATTCCTCTAGGAGGTGGGTCAAAAATGATCTTGCTGTGATTTATGTCATAGAGTGTTCTGCCTGTGTTTTCCTCTAAGAGTTTGATAATTTCTGGCCTTACATTTAGTCTTTAACCCTTTTTGAGCTTATTCTTTTGTATGGTGTTAGGGAGTGATCTAATCTCATACTTTTACATGTACCTGTCCAGTTTTCCCAGCACCACTTATTGAAGAGGCTGTCCTTTCTCCACTGTACATTCCTGCCTCCTTTATCAAAGATAAGGTGACCATAGGTGTGTGGGTTTATTTCTGGGATTTCTATACTGTTCCATCGACCTATATTTCTGTTTTTGTGCCAGTACCATACTGTCTTGATTACTGTAGCTTTGTAGTATAGTCTGAAGTCAGGGAGCCTGATCCTCCAGATCCGTTTTTTGTTCTCAAGATTGCTTTGGCTATTCGGGATCTTTTGTGTTTCCATACAAATTGTGAAATTTTTTGCTCTAGTTTTGTGAAAAGTGCCAGTGGTAGTTTGATAGGGATTGCACTGAATCTGTAGATTGCTTTGGGTAGTAGAGTCATTTTCACAACGTTGATTCTTCCAATCCAAGAACATGGTATATCTCTCCATCTATTTGTATCAACTTTAATTTCTTTCATCAGTGTCTTATAGTTTTCTGCATACAGGTCTTTTGTCTCGTTAGGTAGGTTTATTCCTAGATATTTTATTCTTTTTGTTGCAATGGTAAATGGCAGTGTTTTCTTGATTTCACTTTCTGATTTTTCATCATTAGTGTATAAGAATGCCAGAGATTTCTGTGCATTAATTTTGTATCCTGCTACTTTACCTAATTCATTGATTAGCTCTAGTAGTTTTCTGGTGGCATCTTTAGGATACTCTATGTATAGTATCATGTCACCTGCAAAGAGTGACAGCTTTACTTCTTCTTTTCCGATTTGGATTCCTTTTATTTCCTTTTCTTCTCTGATTGCTGTGGCTAAAACTAAGAAAACTATGTTGAATAAGAGTGGTGAGAGTGGGCAACCGTGTCGTGCTCCTGATCTTAGAGGAAATGCTTTCAGTTTCTCACCATTGAGGATGATGTTGGCTGTGGGTTTGTCATATATGACCTTTATTATGTTGAGGAAAGTTCCCTCTATGCCTACTTTCTGCAGGGTTTTTATCATAAATGGGTGTTGAATATTGTTGAAAGCTTTCTCGGCATCTATTAAGATGATCATGCGGTTTTTCTCCTTCAATTTGTTAATATGGTGTATCACGTTGATTGATTTGCATATATTGAAGAATCCTTGCATTCCTGGAATAAACCGCACTTGATCATGTTGCATGATCCTTTTAATGTGCTGTTGGATTCTGTTTGCTAGTATTTTGTTGAGGATTTTTGCATCAATGTTCATCAGTGATATTGGCCTGTACTTTTCATTCTTTGTGACATCCTTGTCTGTTTTTGATATCAAGGTGATGGTGGCCTCATAGAATGAGTTTGGGAGTGTTCCTCCCTCTGCTATATTTTGGAAGAGTTTGAGAAGGATAGGTGTTAGCTCTTCTCTAAATGTTTGATAGAATTTGCCTGTGAAGCCATCTGGTCCTGGGCTTTGGTTCATTGGAAGGTTTTTAATCACAGTTTCAATTTCAGTGCTTGTGATTGGTCTGTTCATATTTTCTATTTCTTCCTGATTCAGTCTTGGCAGGTTGTGCATTTGTAAGAATTTGTCCATTTCTTCCAAGTTGTCCATTTTACTGGCATAGAGTGGCTTGTAGTAATCTCTCATGATCTTTTGTATTTCTGCAGTGTCAGTTGTTACTTCTCCTTTTTCATGTCTAATTCTGTTGATTTGAGTCTTTTCCCTTTTTTCTTGATGAATCTGGCTAATGGTTTATCAATTTTGTTTATCTTCTCAAAGAACCAGCTTTTAGTTTTATTGAGCTTTGTTATCACCTCCTTCATCCTTTTTCATTTATTTCTCATCTGATCTTTATGATTTCTTTCCTTCTGCTAACTTTTGGGGATTTTTTGTTTGTTTCTTTTTTGCAGTACGCGGGCCTCTCACTGTTGTGGCCTGTCCCATTGTGGAGCACAGGCTCTGGATGGGCAGGCTCAGTGGCCATGGCTCATGGGCCCAGCCACTCCACAGCATGTGGGATCTTCCCGGACTGGGGCACGAACCCGTGGTCCCTGCATTGGCAGGCTGACTCTCAACCACTGCTCCACCAGAGAAGGCCTAACTTTGGGGTTTCTTTTTTCTTCTTTCTCTAATTGCTTTAGGTGCAAGGTTAAGTTGTTTATTTGAGATGTTTCCTGTTTCTTAAGGTAGGATTTTATTGCTATAAACTTCCCTCTTAGAACTGCTTTTGCTGCATCCCATAGGTTTTGGGTCGTTGTGTCTCCATTGTCATTTGTATCTAGGTATATTTTGATTTCCTCTTTGATTTCTTCAATGATCACTTCGTTATTAAGTAGTTTATTGTTTAGCCTCCATGTGTTTGTATTTTTTACAGATCTTTTCCTGTAATTGATATCTTGTCTCATAGCATTGTGGTTGGAAAAGATACTTGTTACAATTTCAATTTTCTTAAATTTATGAAGGCTTGGTTTGTGATCAGAGATATGACCTACCCTGGAAAATGTTCCATGGGCACTTGAGAAGAACGTGTATTCTGTTGTTTTTGGATGGAACCTCCTATAAATATTAATTAAGTCCATCTTATTTAATGTATCATTTAAAGCTTGTGTTTCCTTATTTATTTTCATTCTGGATGATCTGGCCATTGGTGAAAGTGGGGTGTTAAAGTTCCCTACTATGATTGTGTTACTGTTCATTTCCCCTTTTATGGCTGTTAATATTTGCCTTATGTATTGAGGTGCTCCTATGTTAGGTGCATAAATATTTACAATTTTTATGCCTTCTTCTTGGATCGATCCCTTAATCATTACATAATGTCCTTCTTTGTCTCTTGTAATAGCCTTTATTTTAAAGTCTATTTTGTCTGATATGAGAATTGCTACTCCAGTTTTCTTTTGATTTCCATTTGCATGGAATATCTTTTTCCATCCCCTCACTTTCAGTCTGTACGTGTCCCTAGGTCTGAATTGGGTCTCTTGTTGATGGCATATATATGGGTCTTGTTTTTGTATCCATTCAGCCAGTTTATGTCTTTTGGTTGGAAAATTTAATCCATTTACATTTAAGGTAATTATCAACATGTATATTCTTATTCCCATTTTCTTAATTGTTTTGGGTTTGTTATTGTAGGCCTTTTCCTTCTCTTGTGTTTCTTACCTAGAGAAGTTCCTTTAGCATTTGTTGCAAAGCTGGTTTTACGGTGCTGAAGTCTCTTAGCTTTTGCTTGTCTATAAGGGTTTTAATTTCTCCATCAAATCTGAATGAGATCCTTGCTGGATACAGTAATCTTGGTTGCAGATTTTTCTCCTTCTTCACTTTAAATATGTCCTGCCAGTCCCTGTTGGCTTACAGAGTTTCTGCTGAAAGATCAGCTGTTAACCTTACGAGGATTCCCTTGTGTGTTATTTGTTGTTTTTCTCTTGCTGCTTTTAATATGTTTTCTTTGTATTTAATTTTTGACAGTTTGATTAATATGTGTCTTGGCATATTTCTCCTTGGATTTATCCTGTATGGGACTATCTGTGCTTCCTGGACTTGATAACTATTTCCTTTCCCATATTAGGGAAGTTTTCAACTATAATCTCTTCAAATATTTTCTCAGTCCCTTTCTTTTTCTCTTCTTCTTCCAGAACCCTTATAATTTGAATGTTAATGCGTTTAATGTTGTCCCAGAGGTCTCTGAGGACATCAGTTCTTTTCATTCTTTTTTCTTTAGTCTGCTCTGCAGTGGTTATTTCCACTATTTTATCTTCCAGGTCACTTATCCGTTCTTCTGCCTCAGTTATTCTGCTATTGATCCCATCTAGAGTATTTTTCATTTCATTTATTGTGTGGTTTATCATTGCTTGTTTCATCTTTAGTTCTTCTAGGTCCTTGTTAAATGTTTCTTGCATTTTCTCTATTCTATTTCCAAGATTTTGGATCATCTTTCCTATCATTATTCTGAATTCTTTTTCTGGTAGACTGCCTATTTCCTCTTCATTTGTTAGGTCTGTTAGATTTTTACCTTGCTCCTTCATCTGCTGTGTGTTTTTCTGTCTTCTCATTTTGCTTATCTTACTGTGTTTGGAGTCTCCTTTTTGCAGACTGCAGGTTTGTAGTTCCCGTTGTTTTTGGTGTCTGTTCTCAGTGGCTAAAGTTGGTTCAATGGGTTGTGTAGGCTTCCTGGTGGAGGGAACTAGTGCCTGTGTTCTGGTGGATGAGGCTGGATCCTGTCTTTCTGGTGGGCAGGTCCATGTCTGGTCATGTGTTTTGGGGTGTCTGTGGACTTATGATTTTAGGCAGCCTCTCTGCTAATAGTTGGGGCTGTGTTCCTGTCTTGCTAGTTGTTTGGCATAGGGTGTCCTGCTCTGTAGCTTGCTGGTCATTGAGTGAAGCTGGGTGTTGGTGTTGAGATGGAGATCTCTGGGAGATTTTCACCGTTTGATTTTACATGGAGCTGGGAGGTCTCTTGTGGACCAGTGTCCTGAGGCACACTGTCAGAGGCACAGCATTGACTCCTGGCTGCAGCACCAAGAGCCTTTCATCCACATGACCCAGAATAAAAGGGAGAAAAAGTAAAGAAAGAAAGAAAGAAAGAAAGAAAGAAAGAAAGAAAGAAAGAAA